>NW_024426996.1:62078482-62155794 GCF_017311325.1 Ursus maritimus
TTTGTCAGAGAGATAAAGACAGCACAAGCAGGGGGAGTGGCAGGCAGAGGCAGAGGGAGAAGCAGGCTCCCCACCGAGCAGGAAGCCCCATGCAGGACTCAATCCCAGGACCCTGGGATCATGACCTGAGCCGAAGGCAGACGCTTACCCGAATGAACCACCCAGGTGTCCCTCACAATTTTTAATTCTTACTTATTTCTTATTATTCCTTCACTTTCTTAAATAAATGTCTTAAAATAGTTAAATTATTTTTCAGGCTGCTGTATTATTTTAGTTTCATTTAAGGTGAACAATTTATCAACAGTTGATTTATTGTGTATTATCAGTTAAAGATAGATTTCTTTGTGTCTTTCAGACTTGTGGTTGACAGAGTCACTTTAAGCTTGATACTTTTCTCTTTTCTCCCTTTTCTTCTTTTTCTCTCCACTCTTTTTCTTTCCCTAAGTTTTGCAGTTTCCTCCCTCAGCGCTCTCTCCAGTTGACCTTATGTTAATGAGTGAGGGTGTCTCACTCAGCCAGTATGAGGCTCCGGTCAGGTCCTGGTTCCTGTGTTGTGCTGGTCACTCTCCATGAGGCAGTCAGCTTCACATAATAAGACTGAGCAGGGGTTAGGAGGAGCTTTTATCAGTCTCTTGTATGTCCTAAGTGGAGAAACCACAAGTTCTACCTTCAGCCTTAAGTCTGGCCCTGGCCCATGTGTCACCATTATGTTTAGTCCCTGTTTCCTGAGAGCCAGACTAGCTCATGACACACGGGAGCCAGAGCCTGCCCACCTCTGCCGCCTTCTGCCCAGGAGCCAGCTGGACCAGGGCTCAGCCGTGCTGCCTGCTGTGCCTTTCTCTTCTGTTTCCGGTCTACAAAAATGATCTCTTATTTGTGAGTTCAGCTATGCCTTTTGAGATCTTCAGTTTTTAAAACCTTTATCTGTAACTGATACGTGTCGAAAGCAGAGTGGGTGCCACAAAGGGTTGTTTATATTAACACCATCTTGACCAGCAGGGCTTTCTTATTTTTTTTAAACAATGAACAGTTACACCTGTGTTACCAAAAATATGCAGAGGAAAGGGCCACCTCCACTGGCTTTCATAATAGCAACATCATCCATGACCTTAGCCAACATTCTTCATTATGCTCGAGGCTGACACCAAGATGCTGTGGGTTGAGGAAGGATAAGAACTGGAGACACTAAGAGTGGGCAACTCTTTCAAAGTCATCTCCTTGGGAAGTAGAGGAAAGAGATAATGACATGTCTTTGTTTTGTTTAATCAGAGAGATTTTAATGTGTACAACCGTAGACTAAAAATAGGGAATAGGGAGAGCAGCTGGGAGGTGATGTAGATTACAGATTAAGAGCATAATCTTCTAAATTAGTCAGACCTGGCTTTGGATCAGAGCTCTGCCACTCACTGTGTCACTTAAGGTCCTCCTTCTGTAAAATGAGGATAACAATAGGGTCTGCCTCATGGGGTTACCGAGAGGATTAAATAAGATATTGTATGTGGTGAACTCAGAATAATGACTGGCACTTAGTGAACATGCAATGACGGTTGACCATGATTATGACTGGTGGTGTGATGGCTTATATTTTACGTGTCAACTTGGCTAGGCCGTGGTACCCAGATATTTGGTCAAATACCAGTCTAGATGGCACTGTGAAGGTATTTTTTATATAAAATTAATGTTTGAGACTTTGAGTAGAGATTACTCTCCCTAATATGGATGGGTCTCATCTACTCAGTCTTAAGAGAAAGAGACTGAGGTCCCTCAAGGAAGAGGGACTTCTGCCTCCGGACTACCTTCGGATTTGAGCTGTGACGTCAGGTCTTCCCTGGGTTTCCAACCTGATAATCTGCCCTATAAATTTCACACATGCCATCCCCCACAGTGACGTGAGCCAATTCCTTCACATAAACTTCTCAGTAGACACACATAGATGGAAATAGATATAAATGAGATATGGATATAGCTACACATATACACACACATCCTATTGGTGCCTCTGTTTCTCTGGAGAACTCTGATAATACAAATGGTGTAAGAGGGAGAAGAGGGAGAGTCATAGATAATAGCTGGTTTTCCTGAGGGTCAGAGCATTAGCACCTTAGACAAGAAGAGGAGCGCCCTAGATGGAGCTCTGGGATGGAGGGGAAGCAAGGAGGGGTGGGTAAGCAGCTTGTAGAGACTTGTGGAAAACCAGGAGGTGCTGATGCTCAGAAGAGCCCCTGGAAGCACTGAGGTCCTGCCGAGGTCATGGACCATGATCTGTGATGTGCCCGACGGGGGAAATTGGGAACCCTGGTGTGAGGATAGGACAGCCTCAATCGAGGGCTGGTTTCTACAGTGGAGGGAGCTGCAAGTCTGTTAGCAGGTGAGGAAAGAGGGTTGGCAAGAGGGTGGAGGCTGGAGCATGGCCCTCCTTGTCAGCACTGTCCTGAAGGCCTGGCTGCTCTTTGGAACAGAATGAGAACCAGAAAGAGGATTCTCATGGAGAGATGATGACTGGTTGTCCTTGGCATAGACCAGGTGTTTCTTAGCTGTTCCCCTCACATGCAACATGGGAAGGTTGTCAACACACTAGCTGAGGTGTGGAGAGCCGGAGTGACTGTCTCCAAGATTACACAACCAAGGGGTCATATCAGCTCAGAGTGCTTGGGCTGGAAGAGTCTGGCCAAGGCCAGAGAGGTCTCACAGGCAAGACCCAGACTTTGGGAGTCCCAGGCCTCTATACTCAGGATTCAGAGTCCAGTCCTTGGGTTTGAATCTGGAGGGTCATGAGTGACCCAGAAAATTCCCCTGGGAGGGGCTTGGTGGGATGGTGCAGCATTGCAGACTCTGTGAGCAACTTCAGGACATTTGCCTCCCTTTTCTTGGCTCCTTTGACCACTGAGGGAGCCATAAGCTAGGGAGCAGCTGCCTGACAGAGTCCTTCTCCTCTGGTTATGGCCACCCCCCTTCACCTTCCACACTCTGGGTAGGCTTAGCTCCTGCACCTCACACCAAGCCTATGTCCCCTCACTTCCGGGTTGTCTTCATTTATCCTGTGCCTGGAGAGGCCTTGGAGCTCAGCTGGTGAGTGTGAGCCTGTGTCCTCTGCTGCAGCTGTGAAGGGGGCAGGTGCAAGGTCACCTCATCCTCTCTACCCGGCCCAGCAGATGGCAGTGAGGGCCAGTCAAACCAAAGATGCTGGCTGCGTGGAACTGAGGCAGGGGCCCTGCTTAGCCCCTGACCCCCAGGACTAGAAACATTTCACAGATTGCTTCTTTGAGATAAAGTTCTGAAAGATGGTTGATATGCAAATATAGAAATATAGGAATGTTTCAATACCATTCTGTGTAGATGGAGATAGGTTTGAATACTGGCTTTCCTATTTCTTCCATATGTGACAACCTTGAGCAAGCTAGCATGAGTGACCATTACTTATTATATTTAGACTTAATGTAGGAGGAATTGTGAGTTCTAGATTGTGTTTAAAGGAATTTCATTTGGCAAGGTATGATGCCAGGCTTGGAACTGGTGGCCCAGGGGTCGGTTTGCATATGTTGGTTTGCTTAGGGGTATTTTCATGTGACTATGGAGGAAAGAAGTTTTGTGCACAAGTATCTGAAGAAGAAAGGAGAACTGTGCAGGTGTTAAGACCATTTGTGTTGTCAAAAAGCACAGACTACTTAAAGTGAGCCTCAGCAACTATTGGGAGTTGATTGTGTGGATTCCAAGGCATCCCCTGAAGTCCAAGGTCAGATCAGGGATGCAGCAGATCTTCAGGAAAGATCTAGAACCAGGAACTACACGGGAAGTTGCTAAGATTCTGTCTCTTCCCTCTGCTCCTTTCTGTGCATCTGTTCCAACCTGATCCTCTGTAAACCAGCTTTCTTGGTGCCTCTATCCACATGACAAAACACAGGTGACTCATAGCTCCTGGGTTTTCTTATTAGAGGCTGAGCCCCACAAGCTCCAGCTTAGAAACCACAATGAAGAAAGAGTATGGAGCTTCAGAGTTGGTGAACACATGGAGGTTTGGGGAAAGTGAGTGGTACACTCAGAGAGGGCACGGAAGGGTGGACCCTTTCTTCATATCTTTTGCCTAGTGCATCTCTTCCATCTGACTTTTCCTGAGTTATATCCTTTTATAATAAACCCGTAATCTAAAGTTAAAAAAAAAAAGCAAGAGAGAGAGAGTATCTTTCTCCCCAGGTCTCAGGGATCAGTCCCAGGGAAGGGGCTTGGTGTGTCCTGCTTCATTCCCATGTCACTACCACTCACTGCTGTCAGGAGGAGAGGTCTGACCGACCAGGCCTGGGCTGTGGGTCTCCTCCTGTGGCCTGAGTCATGGGATCGATTAGCAGAAGAAAGGAAATAGGGAAACTTGTTGAAAAGAGAAAAAGGGAAACATAAACACCACATCCACTGCAGGGTAACTCCCTTCCCTGCTTCTCTCACCCCCACAGACCTAGCCCAGCTCCGATGTCCAAGGTCAGGGCAGCTACTGCAAAGGAAAGTTTCACACAGAGGACCAGTATTTTCCCATAGATTCCGGGGCAGTGGTGAATTCTCAAGAAGAAAGCCAGAGCTGAAACATATAAGTGAGCCTATGCTTGAACTTATGTGGGAACCACCGTGGGGACCCCCAGACATAACCATGAGGAACTCTGGATGGAGCTGAACTCCTGCATAGTCATGGCATTAATGTTATTAAGACACAAACTCATTAGGCTGAGAACACTAGGGTATTGTACAGATCAACAGTCCATTTATAAAAGAACATCCCAGTTTCTTCCAAAGTTTTTGCCATAATAAATAACTCTGCAGTCAGTCCCCTGTAGTTAGATCTTCACATGTATTCTTGACTTCTTACTACTATTTGTGAAAGTCACAAGTGAGAAAAGCCAGAACAACAAGCAGTAAATAATAAAGTCTTTGGAAGTGGAAGCAAGTCTTAGCCAGAACTCTTTGGGTTGCAAGCAACAGAACTCAAGGCAAGCCGGTTTCAGCAAAAAGAATATTTATTAACTCCAGAAACTGGTAGCTCCTGAAATGGAATTGATTTCAGGCAAGATTGGGTGCTGAAACAACATTATCTTCTCTGTGTTTCTCTCTGTGTCCATTTCTCATGTCTTTCTTGGGATATTGGGCTCATTCCTATTGCCGAAGATAAGCTTCCTCCCTGTGGCTTTGATGGGGGAGGGTCTGTGAAGGGGAAGGCGTGAGTATAGCCACAGACAGATTCAGCTTTACATCATCCAATCTCAGTAACAAGTAAGCTCCTCTCTCCTAATGCCAGACATGAAATTCCAGAAGAGTGTGATTAACCTTACTAGGGGGATATTCCCACCCCATGAACCCATTACTGGATTCCTACTCAGAGGAAGTGGGTCTTGTGATCAGTGGCCCCACAGACCCATGTGGAATGCAGGAGGGCCAGTTGCCAAAGGGAAGAGGACTGTTAACAGAATAAGTAAGTAAGGGTTGTTGGCAACTCAAAAGAAAAGATACGCAAAACTTGAGTTCTGTAGGCTGGCCACCAGTGTGTCCTGCTGCAAGGGACTCAGGGTGGGGACAAACAGGAGGTTCTCTCCCTAAAAACAGAAATGAAACCTACTTCTGGGCATCATGGCACACAATGTTAACCACACTAAGGTGTGGTCTCCGGAGGGTGTTTATCGGGATATGTTTTTGCCCTCTGGTCAGTGTAAATACAGTGAAAAACCCATCCCTTATTTGAAAGATGATATGATTTTGATGAGAATATCATTCCCCTCCACACCCCAAGCCATTCCGTGGCTCCTGACTTCCTACAAAATCCAAATCTAAGTCTCGTAATGTGCAATTGGGTTACGATGCCAAGGGAAGAGCTTGAGCTCTGGGATCAAGCAGACCAGTTCGGATCGCATTGTGTGACCTGAAGGCAAGTGACCTTAAACTTTCTGAAGGGAAAGCTGCCAGTGTGAGATTAGGTTTGGGTCCTGGTTCCTGAAGTCGCCCTACCTCCACCACTTCCCAGCCGCATGCTCTTGAGCACATTTTTTAACTTCTCTGTACCTCCATTTCCTTACCCATAAAATGGGTACAATGCTAACACTGACCTCACAAGCTTGTCCAACTGTTTTAAATGAGACAATACATGTCAAATGCTTAGAACAGTATCTGGCACACCATAAGCACTCAATAAATGTCGGTTATTATTATTAATATTAATATATAATATATAATTATATATAATTATTATATAATAATTTATATATAATTTTATTATTATTATTGCTCTTTGAATTCTCATTACCTATCAGAGTACCTAGCCCAGAATGAAGTGTTTGTTGAATCAGCCAGTGTGCCTCCACCGTCCATAACCTCATTTTCCGAATGTATAAAATGAGAATATTATTCACCTATTACAATGATTCAATGAGATGATGTATGCAAAGCCTCTGGCACAATGCCTGCCATAGGACAGGCAGTTCATGTTGGTTCCTTCTCATGCTCTCCCTTCCCCTGCCCCTGGCACTCCACATCTACCATAATTGTATGGGTCAAGCCCCTTTGAGTTGCAAAGTGCTGAGATCCAATTTAAATTGGCTTGTACTAATAAAAGAAAGATATTGGCTCAAAAAAAAGAAAAGCCAAAGGTAGAGCTGGATCCAGGGACTCAGATCCAGAAACTGGAATGACATCATCAGGACTTGGTCTCCTTCTTGCAACTATCTTGTTCCTTTAATGTTGACTTCACCTTGGACAGAATTTCTCCCTCTAGTGGCCTCCAGCTGCTCCAGATCTTTCACCTCTCTGCACCTCAGTATTCTTGTCTGTCAAAAGGAGGATAATTCATAATAGATCATTAAATAATATGTTGGTTATTATGCATACGGTGCATACAGCACTGCCTAGCACATAGTAAGCTTCGGTATGTATTATTCTCATTGTTGCTTATTCTTCAGCAATTCCAGAGGCACAGGAGCTCCTCCTACTTTTGGAAAAGTTCAAGGATGAGTCTTATTGAAGCAGCTCAGCTCTCCTGCCCTTCTTCGAGCGAACCACAATGAGCAAAGGAGGTAGTAATCTGATTATTCAGGTCTAGTCCTGGAGCTCCAGCCAGACTTGGGGTCAGCCTCTCTTTTACACGGACTAAAAATTGGGGAGACAGATCTTCCTAAAAAATGTCACGGCACTACTAACAGAAGAAAGTGGCCCCTGGACAGGTGGGAACAGCCAGTGTTCCAGTGGTCCACTCTGCCTCCAGAGTTGGAATTGCTGTGGTGTCTACTTCTGCCCCCAACCATCTGTGAAACCGCAGACATGTTACTTAATCTCCCAAAGCCTCACTTTTCCCACTTGTAGAAATGGGACACTACTTCTTCACAGGTGTTTGCTTTTCAGCTTTTTACTGTAGACATTTTCAAGGATATTCAAAACTAGACACGATAGTAAAATAAACCCCAAACACCCATCACGCAGCTTTAATAATGATCAACATATGGCTGATCTTTTTTGATCTGTATCCCCCACTTACTCTCCCCACACCCTGCTCTTGGAATATTTTGAAGCATGTTGCAGATATCATATCATACCACCCATAAATGTTTCAGTATGTAACTCTAAAAAATAGGGACTCTTTTTTTCCTTAAACATAACCACTATATCATCATCACACCTAAAGATATCAATGATATTTTCTTTTTTCCTTTTTAAAAAAATATTTTATGTATTTATTTGATAGAGTACGCACGTGCGTGCACACAGGCAGGCATATGGGGGGCGGGCAGAGGGAGAGGGAGAAGCAGACTCCCTGCTGAGTAGGGGATCATGACCTGAGCCAAAGGCAGATGCTTAACCAACTGAGCCACCCAGGCGCCCCAACAATATTTTCTTAATATCATTCAAAAGTTCAGAGTTCAAATTTCCTTTATTGTCTCCAGAATTGTTTTGCCTTCTTGAAATCATTTGCCTCAGAATCAAAGCAAGGTCTACACATTGCATTTGTTTCTAGTCTCTTAAATCTGGCTTAGTCTCTACGTTCTGACAACTATCAACACAAACCCAATCTTATTTAATCTGTATCTGCTCCCTACCCCTTGTCCACCCGTCCCTTCTTCTGGAGTATTTTGAAGCAAATTCTAGACACCAGCATCATAAATTTCATCTCTAAATATTTCAGTTTGTACTGCTAAGACCCCCACTCTCTTCTTTTAAAACATAACCACAATACCATTAGTATAATGGTATTATACTAATAATATCTTTAATATCATCAGAGATTATCCAGGCGTTGTTCAAATCTAATTGCTTTTTTGAACAGTTGATTTTTTTCAGGTCAGGATGCAAACAAGCACAATCATTTCATTTGGTTGATTTGCCTGTTAAGACTCTTTCCTTCTTTAGGTTCCCTTCCTTTTCTTTTCTTCCCTTTCCATTTGATTTGTTGAAGAGGCTGGGTCATTCGTCCTGTGGTTTTCACATTTGGGATTTTGCTAATTGTGTTACTGTGATGCCTCTTAATGCATGGGGTGGGAAGCCTCTAGGCTCTGGCACCTCATAGCACTCGGAGGGAAGCTGACCTTGCAACTCACTTCCTGGGTGACTAGGCGGGAAATTCCTTAACTTTTCCAAGCCTCAATGTTTCAACCTAAAAGAAGAGGATATATTACTCTTAAAGATATTGGAAAGATTAATTAAATAATGCATGCTAGGAATTGAGTACTATGCCTGCTACGTAGTGAGAGCTAAATTATTTTTTTCTTAAAAAGAGCTGTTGGTGAGAGCAATCCAAGTGTTCACTAATAGATGAACGGATAAACCAAACGTGGTCTCTACATTATAACGGAGTATTATTCAGTCCTAGAAAGGAAGGAAATTTTGACACAGGCTGCATGGATGAACCTCAAAAACATTATGCTCAGTGAAATAAGCCAGCTCCAGAAAGGTGAATATTGTATGACTCTTCCTCTATGATGTACCTAGAGTAGTCAACTGCATATAAACGAAAAGTAGGGTGGTGGGTGCCAGGGCGGCAGGGAGAGGGCAGGAGGGTTAGTATTTAATGGGTACAGACTTGCAGCTGGGGAAGATGAAGTTCTGGACATGGACGGTGGTGAGGGTTGCACAGCAATGTGAATGTACTTAATGCCACTAAAATGCACACTTAAAAATGGTTAAAATGGTAAATTTTGTTATGTATATTTTACCGCAATTAAAAAATATATCGCTGTTAAGTCAGTTCATGTTAGAACCATTGTCTCCAGCCACACCCCTGCTTTTCATTTCCTGTGTCTTGGAGACTGCTGGCACCCTTCACATGACGGGCTGTGATCACAGCAGAAAATGAACGTAACCCATCTGAAACCCTGGCCCCCATCCTTGAATCCACAAATGTTCACTACACATCAGCTCTGAGCGAGGCCTGGCTGAGGGCCATGGTTCTGGTGCAGAAGACAAAGGGAGAAGGCAAAGAAGACTGATGCCCAGTCCCTGGTCTTCGAGACCTGTAATTCTCATCAAAATGGGGAAACAGGCCATAACGACACAAGCTACCACAAGACAAGTGCCTCTGGATAGTAAGCGGGAATGACTCTACAGGCCAAAGAACACCAAGGCTTGCCAGCAGTCCCTGGAAGTTAGGAGAGGAGCATGAGAGGGATACCCCCTCAGAGCCTCCAGAATGACCCAACTCTGCTGATACCTTGATCTCAGACTTCTGGCTCCTGAACTATGAGAGAATACACTTCTGTTGTCTTAAGTCATTAAACCTGTGTGCCTTGTTACAGCAGCCACAGGGAACTAATACACACTGCACACTACGTTGTTTTTGTTTTTTATATGTAGCCTGTCTCTGTCTGTTGAGGCTGTTTTAACAGCCAGAGACTGGGTGGCTTACAAGCAGTTCTGGATGCTGGAAATTCAAGATCCGCGTGCCAGCATGGTCAGACTCTGGTAAAGGCCTTTTTCTGGGTTCTAGCCTGCCAACCTTGTTATAATCTCACCTGGCAGAAGGAGTGAGGGAGCTCTATGGGATCCCATTTGTGAGGGATCAACCTTCATGACCTAAACACTTCCCAAAGGCCCCACCTCCTAGTACCATACATTGGTATTAGGATTTCAACATGCAAATTTGGGGGACACACACATTCAAACCATGGCACAGCCCAAATCTTAATAGCCTAGCAGTGCCTAGCATACAGTAGGCACTCAATAAACAATAAATGAATGGACAAGCATACGTAGAACATGTGTGGAAGGTGGAAAAAGATCAGGTTGGAAAGGCAGGCTGTGAGGGCTGACTTCAAGGACACTGATAATGTCCAAATGTGGCATTTGGCCTTTTCCTTGGGGGTAATGGGCTGTCATTGCAGGGTATCAATCCAGGAGCAACATGATGGAAATGGTGCTTTAGGAAAATGAATCTGCTCTCATTAGCATTGACTCTAGACCTGCTGAGACAACAAGGCATAGATAAATGGTCCACATCCATCCTTGGAAATGCAAGCAGTTGCCCAAATGATCCACACTCTACACTGGCTGAGCCAATGAATTAGTTCAAATCTTCCGGTTGGAGAAGTCTCAAGAGCTTTCAATTACAAAATGCAATCATTTACAAAGACACAATGGGGCATTACGGTAATCACTCAGTGAACTCCTATAAAGCTGCCAACTCTCTTGCCAACCAAGACCTTGGACCTGTAAGCCTGCTCCTCCCACCCACCAGCCTTGCTCTGGGGCAAGGATTCCCAGCATCTCCCTGGCTGGGTCCAGACCTGGAGTCGCTTCTCATACACTCTTGGCTCTGACTCCATCTCAGGTTCTGCCTGCGGCCCTCTCTAGCTGTCTGCAACAGATTCAGGCCCTTCTTACCCAAGCTTCAGGCCCATGGAATCAACCCATGCTCCCAGCCGTAAGTGAACAGTGACTCTCCACTCCATGGGTTAGGCCCCCGGCTAGTGCCTTAAGAGAAGCAGTATGGTGGAACGACCCAGCCCAGGCTTGAGTTCAACCCTGGCTCAGCCCCTGAGAGGTTTTTTAAGTCCTGTGAACCTCTGGTTCCTCAGCTGATCACAATGCCCCCCCCACAGAGCCCACGCGGGTGTTGGGAGGGGTTCAATCCATGAGATGAGACACGGACTCTACCCTTACAGAACTTACAGTGTCACCGAAGAATAGAACCAAGTTATTTTCATTTGTGGAAAGGTCAGATTGAGTCAAGTGCATTTTACCAAGTGCCTTTGGTCCAAATGTCATTGACAAATCCTTCAAAGTAATCCTACTTTTAAGCTGACCCTAAAGGTGCCATCCTGGCTTTCAGTCTACTCTCACGCAGCAGTTACACACAGCCCTCTGATTTTCTTCCTGAAATATCGTCTTTCCTTAAGTCAACACATAGCCACCCCTCCAGCCATCCCGAATGAAAGTGGACAGAGGATCACGTTGTCTCAGGCTTCCTTGGATAAATGCAATGCAGTGGGCACACCCCTGGGAATGTGTGCGGCAAACTGGAGGTACCTGCAGGTAACATGGACAGGGCCTTAAAAAACATTCTGTGAGACCGAACGCTTACTCTGTGCCAGGCAGCATTCGAAGAACCTGACATGGACTAACTCACTCAGTCCTTACGAATCCCGGGAAGTATACAGACATCCTTATCATCCCCAGTGCACAGAAGCATGAAGTTCAGTACGTTGTCCGTGTTATAGAGTTAGTAAATGGAGCTGAGATGTGAAACCAGAAGTCTACACTTCACCTTAATACGGTGCTAAATATGCACACACACACGCACACACACACACACACCCCGAGGTCTTTAGCACGTCACCATTCTGCCCAGGGAACTGCTGGTTTGTTTTCAATTCATCAGCCCTTCCTTGAGCTCTCTGTGTCACTGGGAATAACAATTTCCAGGTTCATTTGCCTCCAGCTTCCAGGGCGATTCAGACAATAGGAAACTCTGATAGAAGATTCCGGGGGAGGGGGGGTGGAGGAAGGGAGAGCCAGGGTGTTCCCCCTGTTTCCTGTGGTATCTTCCACAGCCGCAGTGCCTTTTCTGTGGTTCTGGCTCTTTCCGGATGGTCCCTCCTCCATTGTTTCACATCCTCCAGGCAGTCCCCACTCGGAGCCCAGCCAAAAGTCGGAGCTCCAGACCGCTAACATCCTTCGTGCTTTTGTCCTGCCAACCCCCGACCTGGCAGTGGTGGTTTCCTGTGGTGGATAATACGTAGGTCCCCTCATGGCCATGTTTATCTTCCCTTTCTCTCATCACTGGTCGAATCAATTCCCTGTATTAAATTCCCTCTGTGTGAAAGACCTAGAATGGTTTCTGATTGTCCTCTTAGATCCTAGCAAATCATTTATGTGAATTAAAAATATATGCTCTGGTGGAAGGACTGGCCTGTGAGTCAAGATGCCTGGTATGGAGGCCATGTTTTCACCCAACCTCATGTGAAACCTTGAGCTCTTTGTCTATCCTCCTCAAGTTTTGGATTTCTAATTCTCAATGTTGCTGTTGGATTAGGGGTGTGTGAGCATGCGTGCACGTGTGCATGTGTGTGTGTATGCATGTGTTTTAAACATATCCCTCCTCAAATGCATAAATATACACATACATATTCAACAATATGACATGTTTTCCATGGATAATGTGAATTCAACAACATCTGTGAAACACCAGAGTTGCCCATGGAGAATGAGGATAAAAAAGAGTAAATAGACAAACAGAAAGTCCTGGCACTGACCAAGAATGATAACATGACATGACAACTATCTGAACTTGAGGTTTCATACAAATAATTCTCAATGCCCCGTTGTGCATGGAAACACCTCCCAAGTTTGGGTAATAATGTCTGAAAGCAGACACAGCGTTCATACCACAGATATGAACCACAGGGCTGGGAGGTGGACAAGCTGCCCGCGTTCAGCCTCCCACAGAGCCTCTCAGCGCCTCTCCCTGTCCTGTGGGTGGTGACTCCCACGTGCCATGCGACCCCCGGCTGCCCAGAGCCCCAGGTAGGGGAGCAGGAGAAAGCACATATTAGGGGATACCAAGCAGTTTCTATCAAAGCAGAGGGGAGATAGATCTCTGGTAGCTGAGGGAGGGTAGGCTGTGCTGCTGAGGAGACAGACGAGATAAAAAAGAATGTCAGGGAGGAAACCCATCCTTCCTGGCAAGGTCTTGGCAACTGGAAGGCAAGGCAGGCAGTGCAAAGCAGTGGCTCTTAACCTTTTGACCAGCCCACGTGCTCCCGTCCAGGGCACATCACTGATCACCTCGCACACCCACCCTGTGTTCTCCCGAAGCGAAGAGGAGCCGTTGGGGGCTTGAATTCACACTGGCTTCTTGATGGACCCCGCACTCAAGAAAGCCTGCTCCTCAGATCCCCGGCGCGCTGGAGGAGGAGGTCCAGCCCAGCAGACTGCTGGCGCCATCTAGCGCCCGAACGCAGAACTGGCTGGGCGCGCACCCCTGAGTTGGGATTTCAAGTCACCACCTCTCTGGGCTCTCCAACCCCCATCGGCCTTTTCCGACAACTTCACAGCTTGCCAATTTGCAAATATTGGGAAATCACTTTGCCTTGCAATCTTCAAGGAGTAAACGTCCTGAGCCCATTGCCAGGAGAGCCCGAAAAGGCTGCCAGACCATCATCTAGCCCCCAAGGGGCTCCCTGCAAATGGGGCATTCTGGGTGTGTAAAACCCACCACCCACATGCACAGAATCATTGGAAACCTGGCGTCCAGATTTCATCTCCAGCATCTCTCGGGGGCTACCTGAGCTTTTTCTAAGAGAAAAACAATCTCTCTCCTGAGGTGTGAAGCCATCGGCTTTCCAGAGTGCCCCCCCACCCCCAGCCACTATCTCTAAATAACGATTTCACAACCAGTTGTTGGCTCGCACTTAAAATTTAAAGCCATGTTTTCTCTTCTCCTTGTCGGGAAGAAGAGGGGAGCTGTTTCAGGGTTCATTAAGCCCCGATTTCTTCACCGGGATTCTGGGTGTAAATGGCTTAGCTGTCCCACCCTGCTTGTTAAGACACCGCAATCAGGCTCAATCTTGAAAATGAATTTTCAGCTGCAACTGCTGGAAAGGGCCTTGATATACTTATAATCAGCTAATACTGGCATTCAACAGGAAAGAATAATAATAATGGGAGAAAGAAAATTGAGCACCGAGGGGGGGCGCAAGATTTGGGAGCCCACAGCTGTTTGTTCGCGTGGTTCAGAAATGGATGAATTCGTACCTGTCCAAACAACTTATTTTGCCACTGTACTGCCAGGAAAGGAAATAGGATTTTTGTGCGTGTGTCTTTCTCATCAAAGACCTTATTGCTATTTTGACCATCCAAAATGTGTCTGCACCATCTCTCCCTAATAACACGGCCAGTGATTTCATTTGGTTCCAAGGCCACGGTCACCCAGCAGTCCCGCGGCTCTCCAGTACCCCTCCCCGCAGAGGGAAAGGGAGGCGTAGGTAGGACTGGAGGTGGGAGAGTCTTCCCTCCCCCCTTTCCAGCGTTGGCAACATGCAGAAGGTGCTAGAAGGAATTGCCTTTTGTCTCTGGGTTTAGGTTGGGCTTTGACAGGCCCCCATTTACTTTCCCGTCAGCTTCTCAATTCAGGCAATTTCACGGCTCCTTTTCTGCTGCTGAGACGTGTGTGCGGCAGCCGGGTTGTTAGAGGCAGCCGCGGGCTGAGTTCAGTTGCTGAGCGGCCTCCCTTTGACTGCAGCCCAGCCCGGCTCGCTCCGGAGGCGGTGCTGGCAAACCGGGAACGGCCCAGAGTTAATGGGGTGATCTGGGCAGCCCGAAGGGGAGCAGTGTGTCCTGGTTAATTATTTAGCACAATTGGACAGCTGAGAGCTGTCTGTATACTTACTTTCAGTGAATTGGAATATAATAACGGAGAGCTCATTCATTCATTTAACAAGCGTTTATTGAGATCCATGCTACGGCTCGGCTGAAAGCAGTTAGCCGATGACGCGGAGCCATGCTAGAGCGGAGTAGCGTTCCAGGCAGAGGGAGCCGCAAGTCCAACGTCTAGGTCACATGCTTGGCCTGTTCAGGGAAGAGTAGGAAGGCAGTGAGAGCTGGGGGCGCACAGGGAGGACAGAGGGGTGGGAGATGAGGCCAAGGCATGGACAGCTTTCCAGGCCACGGTGGAGACTTGGGACTTTAGTCTAAGTAGGATGAACGGCTACCACGGAGTTGGAAGGTCAAGTTGCTTCAAGTCTCATAGGGGCCACGACGCCACGGCCTCTTAGATGACCCCCTCCTTCTTAGCCTGGCACCCCCCAGCTCCTCTCTGGATTCTCCTCCCACCCACATTACCCCTCGCTCCACACACACCAGTGGTGAAATCCCTTTCTTTGCCAGCAAACTCCTCCTCCTCCTTCAAGACCCTGCATGGCCGTCCCTGCCCCTCCCCAGCCTCGCTTGACTGCCCCAGACTGTGAATTCCCCTCTTCGCCCCAGAGCATCTGGACACACTCCTGCCACACAGAGTCCGTACTGTCTCTCTAAGGGATCTCCTGCCCCCCACAACTGGGGGCTCTAGAAGGAGGAACCAGGTGCTGGCCTGGGCCAGGACAGACAGAGGAGGTGCCAGAAGTTCTCAGCGGATGGATGACAGATGAACGAGTGAAGGAGTAGTTGGGGAGAGGAGGCCACTGACTCCCTGTCAGCTGCCCCCCTCCCAGGGTGGAGGGTGGGGGACTTAAACTTAGGCTAGGAGCCAGCTGCCTGGGTTTCCATCCAGCCCCCACCAAGTCCCCCCTAGGGGACTCCCCGCAACTGCCATGCCTTGATCTTGTTCTGTATAAAATAGGGATGATGATAATGCCATCCCCTGACCTGTAGAGTCATTGAGAGGATTAAAGAAACGAACGCATACGAATGCTTAGCACGCAGTAATCATTCAGAAAGTGCTAGTATTATTATGGCAGCTCTTGCTGTTGCAAGGGAAGAGGACAGCAGGTAGCTGGGAGAGGGAATCTTGGAGGGAAGTGAATTCTGCTTCCTTCTTCCCAGCTTTGCCTGGGGCGGTTCTGAACCACAGGAGCCATTCATAAAAGGCCGGTGTCAGAGGCGCTGGAGGGAACCACATTTTCATTAACCTCCCTGTAATGCCAGTGTAAAAACTGTTGTGTTCCAAAACTCGCCCTTGACTTCTTGGGACCAATTACTAGCCCCTTTTCCTATGGAAGGAGCTGGTTTAGGGAGGCAGAGGTGGGGCTGTGGAAAGAAGTTGGGCCCCAAGCCAGAATACTTGGGTTAGAGTTTTCATTCAGCCACCTGTCAGCTAAGTGGCCTTGGGCAATTTGTTTCACCCCTGATTTCCTCGAGGAAGGTAGAGAGAGGCTGATGGCCTCTCTGGTGAGTTACCCAGTCTCTCTGTGCCTCAGTTTCCTCAACTGAAAAATGGGATAATAACAGCACCTACCCTGTGATGGGCTGAATTGTGCTCCCCTCCCCCAAATTCAATCTTCAAGTCCTTAACCCTCAGTACTCCAAAATGTGACTGTATTTGTAGACAGGGTCTGTAAAGAGGTAATTAAGGTAAAACAAGGTCACTGGGGTAGACTTTCCTCCAATACGACAGGTGTCCCTGTAAGAGGAGGAAATGAGGACATACACAGAGGGAAGGTCATCTGCAAGCCAAGGAGAGAGGCCTCTGAAGAAATCAACCCTGCCGGCACCTTGATCTTGGACTTCCAGCCTCCAGAACTATGAGAAAAGACATTTCTGTGGTTTAAGCCCCCAGCCTGTGACCTTTTGTTCTGGCGGCCGTCGCAGGTGGAGACGCATCCATTAGGTGGTCGCGAGGTGAAACGCGATCATGCACGTCAGGTGCTCTGAATCGGGCCAGGCAGGCGGCACAGGCCCACCCATGCCAGGTTTGTGCATCATAGGAAAAGTCCCAGTGCACGCGGCGCTCATTGGAGGTGTGAATCTGAAGGAGAATCCCTTCTCTTAGTTCTACGGAGAGCTGAGGACACTTTCAATATTTCTCGCATGCCTACTGTGTGCCCAGCATCCATGGGGGGGGGGCCCTACCTGCATGGAGCTTGCAGTCTAATCTGCAGAAAGAGAGAAAACAAGGAAACCATGGAATAAATCCTCACCAAGGGACCAGAGCACAAATAGAAGCAGGGGGCTGTGTGGCGGAGAAACAGAGGCCTGACAAGGGCTGAGAAGGTGTCCAGGAATGCTGACATGGATACGGGGAGACAAGGCAGGCCAAGGCAGCAGCCTTTTAAGAGCCTGAGGTGGGAAGGTACCGAGAATGCTGGGGTAAGATGAGACCAGCGCTCGGTAAGGAGTCAGGATCCCCTCCTTTCTCCTTTTTCATGGGCATGGAGCAGAAGCGTGGGTTTGGGCCCCAAATGTGTCTCAGTCTCCTTGTCAATAAAATAGGGAGGTAACAGTAGTAGGCCTCAGAGTTGTAAAGAGTTTATATAATGTGGCAGACTTGGCGCAATGCCTAGTGTGCAGGGAGAGCTCTAAGTGGTAACCTGTATTATTATTACTCCATAATGATAATAACAAGCAACATTTGTTGAGTACTTACCATGTGCCAGGCATCTAAAAGCTTTGCTGGAATACATCATTTAGTCTTTATAATAGCCTTTAGAGATAGGGACTGTCATACTTTCTATTTTACTGGTGGGAAACTGAGGCATACAATATTGTATCCAAGATCACATAGCAGGACGTTACCCAAGACACCAGGAGAGGGCACCTGGCAGCTGAAGTGACACCGTCCTGGCGGGGAACGACACCTCTGTTGGTATCTTTATCAAGGAGGCTCAAAGCACACGCGTGTGCACGCACACACACACACCACCAACTGCTGTCACCTTCCAGACCTCCGAAGCCTGCTCTACATCTGGGAGGGAAGCGTATCCTTCTCCTTCTCTTTCTCCAGAGGCCTAGGAGGAGGCAAAGCTGAATTTTAAATTTCTAGCAAGAACAGAGGCTCTGCACCCTGCCTTATCGGTCTCTGTTGAAGAGATGGACGTGTTTTATTCTTGCACTGCCGATGGGCAAAGCCCAGAGGAGCAGAACAGAAGGTGTTTCCTCTTCATGCTCACTGAGAAGAGAACTCAGTGCTTGATAGATCTCATTACAGCTTTGGTGACGCGCCATTTCTTTGCACTGAGGAGAGATTGGGGATGCCTGTGTGGGGGCTTGATGGCTTTGCAGGCAGCTCCTATTAATGCCATAAACTCAGTGGGCAGGGCAGGCCTGGCAGAAGGTGCAATGACGTAAGTCAGGGCGAGTCGTGGCTGGCAGAACCCGTGCAACATCTGTCTCCCTGACAGTTCCAACTGCTGGGCTCTCCAGGGCCTTTCTGGTTGGTTCTTACAATCAAAGCCATCCCTGGCCAACTTTGCCTCTGAAACTCCATCGTCGTTCTTCGCGCTGTATCAGTCAGGATTACATTTGGCTGAAAGCAACAGAGATCCAAAAGCACAGTGGCTTACATCAGACAACTGATTATTTCTCTCTCACATAAAAGCCGGGAAGCCAGAAGTCCAGGGCTGGTGTGGAACTTGGCCACGCCTCCAGGGACCCATGCTTTTTTCAGTTTATCTTTTAAACTTCTCCAGGGCCAGGATCATCCCCATGGCACAAGACCGCAACTAGAGCTCCAGACATCACACTCATGTTACTGGCGGGTAGATGGAGGAAGGCATAAAGAAAAAGGTGCTCATCAACCACCTTTTAAGGAAGGTTTCTAGAAGAGCCACGTGACAATTTCACTTAATCACATGGCCACATGCACCTGCCAAGCAGACTGGGAAACATCATCTTTATTTGGGATGGTTAGGGCCCAGCTAAAAATGGTAGAATCTATGTTATGGGAGAAGGGGAAAATGGTTATAATTTCATGGGACAGTCCACCAATCTCAACCACACCTCCTCACCACCAACTTCCCAATAGAAGCGAAAACTAACATTTTGTGTAATGTGCTAGGCATCATGGACTTTCCCATAAGCTAGGTCACTAGGTCCTTGGAGAGAAAGTGTAGAGTGGTAGGTAAGTGTTGGATTTCTAATCCTGACTTAGCCATTTACACATGGTGAAAGCTTGGGCAGATAACTAAACCTCAGGGTTCTAACAGACAGAGTGGGTATTACGATACCCTTGTCATAGGGTCATCACGAGGATTGAACAAAAGGGCGGGTAAAGTTCAGGCATACAATGTGTGTCCCTGGCTTTGCCAAGCTTCTGAATCGTCTGAGCCTGAGATTCTTCACTGATAAAATAAAGATGTGCTTTGTAAGGTGTCGAGGATTAAATGGGATGAACGATATAAAGTATTGGCATAATGCATCGCTCTTAAGAAAAGGTTTCTATTGGGGGTTAGTATTATTTAGAACACTAAAAATTCCTGCAAGATGTCAAAATACGATTTTCAAGAAGTTAAAAATACGGCTTTTTAAAAAAATGCCTCTTAGAAAATATAGAATGAACGCAGGTCAGAGTCTTATTGAACTCATTAAATACTGAGGGAACCAGTACGATGACAAAGATGATTTATAGATGATTTGAAATGTTTGTAGGCAAGAAAAAGAATGTGGACTAAGATCCTCAGGTTAGGTACAAATGGTTACTACTCTACGTGGCCATGAACTCCTATGTTATCGTTTTTACCAGGAAGAAGTCATCTCCACAATCATCTCTATGGGGCAAAAATCTGCAAGCTAACGTGTAACATTTAGTGGCTGGCTCTATTCAATAGCAAACAGCAAAGTCAAATATGGGCAAGTTTTCCCAGAGAATTAAATCTTCCTTGGTGAGCCTGGATGCTTTGGCACGACATTGCAAGGGCATGCAGTCATCTTCTTGTTTTCTTTCCATGTTTTGGAAACATTTTGTTCACAGAAGTAATTCTCAATGATTGAAGAAACAATTGCTGAGTCCCTAACAATGACCTGGAGGAGAGCAAGAAAGGGCCCCTGCCTTCCAGGTTCTCCCTGTCTGTATGTGTACATGGTGGGGAGGGGGGTGTGAATTGTTGAGTTTACTATGTGAACACACAGTTGGCCATCCAACCCCGGGCAGACATCTAGGGCAGCAGAAAGATGAAAAGGAGTCAGGTGGAAAAAGGGGACAGGAACTTTCCAGACCGAAAGGTCCCTGAGAAATGGCACGGGATGGGAGTGGGGATTGGCACCCGGAGGGAGCTGTAGGCAGCCGAGTCCAGCCAAAGCAGAGCTCTCATGTTTTTACAGATGAGAGGTTAATTAACTTGTTCAAAGTCCCATGGGTAGTAAAAGGAAGAACTGGGCTTGAATCAAGTCCATTCATTTCCCCACACCACCTCTCCTCTCCTGGCTTTTTAAAAATCTTCCCTCAAGGGACCAAAGGTCTGCGCTAGTCATTTGCACTTTGGTATTAATTCAAACCAGTATATTGTTTCTCCTGGGGCGGTTTGAATTCTAGGCCTGTCCTTCTGCGATGAAATAAAAGGTGTTGACCTGCATTAAAGGAATCCCTGGCATCCCGGTGGTGCTGGAGAAGGAGCTCCCCTGCTCCTGAAATCCCAGCACCCGCAGAATGTCAGACCCAAGCTGCTCGGCAACCAGAAATCAGAGACAGCATGTCTGTTCTATCACCCAGATGTCAGCTCCTCTTACAAGCCTGTTAGGTTTGATGAGAAGATGTTGGCCTCCGGGCCCAAAGATGGAGGTGACAGGACCCTCTGACATATTCAGACTTAAAAAATTGGATGTGGTTTAATTGCCTGAGAAGTTATTTCAAGACGTGCCCTGGCCTTTGTGGAGCCTGAGATCACAGGTGATACTGGAGGGGGTGGGAAAGAACAGGCTAAACCCAATAGCTCTTATCAGTCCACACTTCACAGCGTTTATTTCTTAGCAGCATATAAGTCAAGTTCTTTTTGCATATGGCGGGGAAGAAACTGTGTTTCATTTCAGCCAGCATTTAAATAATTCATAATCAGACGCAGCCAATCTGCCTCTTTGCCTCTGGATGTCAACCTTGTTCAAAGAAGGCAGCTCCCTTCGTTTTGCAAACGAGCCTTGCACATGGTCACCCCACCTGCACACACAGCCGTGTCTGTGTTTCTGAGCTAGAAAGCACCCCTTCCTTCTCCCACCTTCCAAAATCGTTGTAGGTCCAGCTCAGGTGGAACCACAGCCTTCCGCGGCTGTTCACTTCCCAGAGCAGAGATCAGAGTGAGCTCTCCGTCGGGCCAGCAGCCTTTTCCTCACCCCATTCATTTAACGGATGTTTATCAGGTACCTCGTTTTGTGCCGGGCCCTGGGGATGTAGCAATGAACCAAAGGGCCAGGAGCTCCTGCTTTCACGGAGCTTAGTTCCCGTGGAAAAACTGCTCCCACTCCAACCATGAAGAGGAACTGTCACTTTACATTAAGCTACTCATTTATTCAGTTGATGAATATCAATGAGTGCCTGCTATGTGTCAGGCACTGTTGTAGGCACTGGGGCTGCAAGAGGGAACAGAAGAGACGAAACCCTTACTCCCTCAAAGTTTACATTCTAAAGTAGGTAGGCTAGACCTTCAGGCAATAAATGTGTCAAGTAGTCAGAAATCCAGGGAACGAGATAAAGGGGCTGGCGGGGTGCATGGTGCTAGTTTAGATCCTGTGACTGGGGAAGTCTCTGATGTGGTGGCACTTGGGCAAAGAGCTGAAGGCCGGGTGGATGGGCGGTTATAGCACTTGTACACGGGGCTTCCGAGGGGCTAGCGCAAGTCTGGATATGGACCCTCCCAGCCATTCCTTGAGAGAAGGAGGGCAACCTCCATGACCTTGTCTTATGGATGAGAAACTGGGCTTCAGAGAAATGATCTCACAGGAAGGAAAGGAGTCTGCAGCCGGGCTGTCCAGCACGGACCTTGCCTGTCCCTTTGTAGAAATGCCGAGCTGTTTCAGAGCGCCCCGGTCGCCACAGGTGGGCTCAGACATCTGTCCTGCTCACCACATGCTGATAACCGTGCTGCTTCGTGTCCTGGGGGTGGGCCTCAGGTCTGTTCTCGGGAGCCGTGTGTGACTCTGGGCAAGCTGCTTAACCTCTCTGGCCGTCTGTTTTCTCATCTGTACAGTGGAGATCATAGAACCTACTTCGTCGGGCCGAGGTGAGGCTCACAGGACGAACAGAGCCAACACGTGGGAAACGGTATAGTATGTGTCCCTAGCAGTATACTGATGGCGACATGGGGGACACTGGGGGACGAACTGTGTCCCCCAAAAAGATATGTTGAAGTGTTAACTCCCAGTACTTGGAAATGTGATCTTATTTGATAATGGGGCCTCTTTTGTAATTAAGTTAAGACGAGGTCGTGCTCAATGAGGATAGACCCTCACCCAGTATGATGGTGTCCATATAAGCAGACAAGAGACAGAAAGATAGAGACGAATAGGGTGAACCCCATGTGACCATGAGGCGGAGACTGAAGACATGTGTCTACAGGCCAAGGAATACCATGATTCCTGGCAGCGGAAGCCAGGAGGAAGGCATGGGACAGCCTCTCCTCCAGAGCCTTGAGAGAGAGCCTGGCCCTGTGGACACCTCGACTGCAGACTTCTGACCTCCAGAACTTAGAGAGAATACGTTTCTCCTGCTTTAAGCCACTGGCTGGTGGTAGGTACTTCGTGACGGCAGCTAGAGGAAGCTAATGCAGGGAAGGTGGTAAGTCTCTGGAAGAACGGAGTGTCTAGATGGGAGCGGGCGAGCTGTATCCTGCCGTGTGTGTGGGGATCGGATCCTTAAGGATCTGCGGATAAGTGCGGTTTCGGAGCTCGATGATCGCATCCTCAGGGGCCGGTTTGGAAGTGGAGAGAGAAACCTGGAGAAGGTCCTAGTTAAATCCTAAACCAGAGCCTGTCCACCTGTGGCTTTGGCCCACAACGTTCAGGTGGAGTCTTGGGTTACGGCCCGAGTGCAGGGGCTGCCACCGACTTCCTGGCTTAGAGAAGGGGAGAGTCTACGAGCTTTTCTGGACATCAGGCCAGAACACACAAAGCTGTCTGTTTAAATACAGATGAAATTAGAAGCATGGGCCCTCACCAGCACTTACATAAACCCCAGATTGTCAAATTCAAGGGAGAAAGAGTCAGAACGGCCTGGCCGGGGTCTGGGCCAACATTCCAGAGGATTGATTCAAGAGAGGGAACAGATTCTGGGGCCCCCCAGCCATCTCCAAGCTGTCTGTAAAAATATCAACACAAGCTCGAGTGAAATCAGAATTACAACATCTTCGGGGGCGAGGGACCTTACGAGTCAGTCCGTCTGGTATGACTGTTGGAAGCGAGGGCTTTGGAAGCAGATTGGAGCTGGGTTCAAGTCCGACTCCCTGACTCTGAGGAGGGCCAGCTCCCAGCCCCACGATCTTGTTGTTCTCTCCTTCTCTGTGGAACAGGCTCCAGCTACTCGCCTCCTGGGATCTCACGATGCTGGTACCGCACTTAGCCAAGATCCATCACCATGACCGACAGAGCCGTAACTCTTGTGATTCTGATTGTCATTGATCTCAACTCCACAGCAATGCTGGGTTCTCCTCTCTGAAGGGCTCTCCTGCCTGTTTCCAAATGTCTCCAGCCCATGTGTCTCTGAATACCTCTGTTAGAGCATTCTTTGCTACAGTAAGATGGCTCCTTGTAAGGAAGCTTCCCTCTGCTGAGATGTGCTCTATGTTTACAGACCATCGACTGGTCTGGGGCATGGGCCCTGGGGCCTGCACTCAGACGTGTCTCTGATTTAGTATCTAGGAGCTTACTCAGCCTGTCGGTTAACTATGGGTCGCAAAGGTTATATCACTTTACTTTACCTTTCGGTGCCTTGGCATTCTCCTCTGGGAGATGGTGATGGTGATGACAGTCCCTGCCCCCTACAGTCGTCCTAAGACTGAATTGGAGATCGTACACTTAGAAGAAAGCCTGGTACGTAGGAGGTGCTCAATAATTCGCTGCTACTGAGGTCACACCCATCCCTGGGCTTAATCCTTATCGTGTCCTTCCCCCGATGTGTTTTATTCCGATACTCTGCTTCTCAATCAGCCCAGTGACCCACCCCAACACCTGTCCGAGCCTGGGAATCTGGGCGGGCTCCGCAGCACGCGGCCTATGCGCTTGCCAGGGCCCCACACTTGGTTTAATGCTCTGCAGTCTCCGTCTTGAAGTTCTTCACAAGTTGTGAACAAGGGGCCTCACGGTGTCATTTTGCACTGGCCCCTACCTGGCTGGCCTGCCTGGGAAACTGGCCCCACTGGCCCCTGGCCTCCCTGCGTAGGGAGAGCTAGGCAGGGCTGCCCTCAGCACCGTCTGCTGCTCCCCCTTGCCATTTCCCACTGCATGCAGCAGGACTGGTGAATTTGGGGTTTTGTTGTCCACTGTACCCCCTCTATTCTTTCCTCATTCAACACCCCCTGCTGCATCCCTGGCTCTCCACCCACTCCTCCAACTTTCCCTGCTTCTGCTTGGCCGCCAAGGTCAGGACAGCTCGGCCCTGCGCCAGATCAGGTGACCCGGGCCCTTCAGGGGGCATCCCCTTCCTTCAGAAGCACCTCTCTCCTTTCCCCACTGTGATGGTGGAAGCCAACGACACCGGTCGGCTTGCTGGGGTGAACATGGACACTGTGTTTGGCAGAGCGGGAATCGCAGCGGCCTTTACAAATTCATAAAGATGGTAGAGTAAGAATTCCAGTTTCTGAGCCCAGACGTGGGGTGTGAGACTCAACAAAGGGCTCCTGGCCGAGGGACGCCTGAGTGCAGGGTTGGTGGGCATCGAGCTTCGCATCCAATCATGAAGGAAGTCAGGAGGGATCTGTTCCTGTGCTTTCAACTGGAGAGCTGGGCCGTCTGTCATGTCCCCAGGGTCAGGCGTTGTCTCCCTTCTCTTGTCCGTTAGAAGATCAGAAAACTGGGTTAGTGCCTAGCAAATGAAGTGGCCACCAGGAATGTTTTGGTCCTGCTTACCACGTACGAAGATGTGCCGGGAAAGCAAGTGGATTGAAGATGAAACGAGGCAGCGTGTGCTTTGAGCAGAAAAAGAGCTAAGGGGTCTGAACTCGCAGAAAACTCATATCCCACCAAATGGTTCCCCCTGGAAGAAAGACACCAGCTAGACAACGGGAGTAAAAGTCGCCTGCGTCCCTAAAACAGGGCTGGGGGTGGGAAGGAAACTCTTCGCTGGCTGTCAGAATGAGAAGAGCAGTCAGCAGGGGCTCTGCCTTAGGCTGGGACTCAAGCTCCGTAAAGGCGGGACATAAAGCCTGGAAGTCCATTCGTGCTGCTTCAATTCAAGACCCCGGGCTCCTGCAATCAGGCACCGAGCCCAAGAATGGCAGATGGGGTGCTGGGATAATCCTTCTCCCATTTCACACTTAGTGAACTGGCTTTCAGCTGGAAGGATGGCTCCCCGAGGGCACACTCCTCACTCCTCCTCTAATCATGCTGGGGCAGAGCCTCCTCCGGGTTCCCCTGGCAATCAGAGACTCCTAAGGGGGTGAGAGGGACAGACGGGTGGGGGTTCAGGCCCTGAGGGCATCTCCAAAGGGCAGTGCAGCTGGAAAGCAGGGGTGTCCCTGACTCCTGGGGCACCTCCAACTACTGCAATCTGCCCCATGACTCAGAGAGCCCGGAGGCCTGAAGAAGGACCTTGGGGCTTAGTGACAGTCTGCAAAGCTGCTGTCTGCTTGCTTCTCCAGAGCCCAGACGTTTCACCAGCATAGGCCCTAGAGACCCGAAGTCCTGTTGTCAGTGGAATGTTTACTCAGCCTCAAGGCACAGTGACTGCAGAGCGAGAAAGGCAGCTGCTCTAACCACACCACACCCAGGGATGTGAAACCAGGACTTGATCCAGAAGGAGGCTGGGGGAGGGGGGAAGGGGGGGAGGGACAGCCACATTCCCCAAGGTCGGTCCTTTGGCTGGGGTTTTAAGCTGCCAAGCTCCAAAATGGGCTGGGGAATGCCATGGAGACCTGGCCCTGCAGGACAGAGGGGTGTGAGAGGAGAACCCCAACTCCTGACAGGCCCTGGGATGGGGGTAAGAAGAGACTAGGCTTGGCCATGGGGACAAGGGCCTTGAGTCCTCACCTTGCCACTCACTCCCTGGCCAAGTGTGGGCAGGGCATTTCCCCTCTCTGGGCCTGGTTCCTCATTTCGAACTCAGAGGTGCTGGAACAGTCTCCCATGGGAGCTCCCAGCTCCAGTGTTTTGATGATTTGAGTTTACCATGTCCTGAGCTGGCTTTGCAGAGAGCCTGTGGGGAGCGAGGACGTTGCAGAGAGCTGACTGGTGATTTCCCCGGAGGGTCTGGGGCCGGCAGGAAGCTCCATCTGCCCAGGCCCCACATGGCAGCCGCGGGTATAGGATTTGCTGAAATGTAGTGGGGAAGAAGATGAGCTCATTAGATTTCTCCGTGTACATCGGGTGCCTTTCACAGCTGAGTGTCCTGGGGAGGGGAGGGTTGAGAAGGCAGCTCAGCAGGGCCGGAAGCCCTGTGTCTGAAGGCCGGGCTGACACTAAAATGAGGCTGTAGAAGCATTTATGACACGGAAAAATGTTCAGTGATAAGGTGAAAAAAGCAGGTTATAAAAAGCAGCATATGTAGGACAATCCTCTTATTATGGGGAAGAAATATTTCCCTCTAAATGGGCTCCCGCGTGTGCACGTGTGCACACACACGCAAGGAAAAAGTCCTAAAACACAAGAAGTGATTATCTCAGCGTGTTGGGACTACCTGCAGCTTTTTTTTCATTTTCTTTCTTTCTTTCTTTCTTTCTTTCTTTCTTTCTTTCTTTCTTTCTTTCTTTCTTTCTTTCTTGTTTTTCTTTCTTTTTTGGGAGGGGGTTTGCTGTGCTTTCCAAGCTTTCAAACTAAAAAGAATTTTTTTTTTCTTCACAGAAGGCTTGGGGTACTAACCCTAACAAATACGTTGGCTTCATTATATGCAGGAAGTTCCTGCCCACAACTTGGCTGAAGGTCCAGGTCCTAGGTGGCCATGTCTTAATTTATACCAACCCATGGTGGTTTTAGAATTTCACCATTGGAGTGATTTAGCGGGATAATCTGATTGGGAAGTTGAAGTTACATTCAAAATAAATGGAGAAAACATCAATTATTCATATAAAAGACTATGGGAGAGGCTAAACCTTCCATAACTTTCTCCTCAGTGTCAGCCATTAAACTTCCCAGCACTTCCTGTCCCATTGCCCTGCCTGGGCACAGCTGATTGGGCCGGCTGTGATCAGCTGACCCCGCCACAGCCAATCTGTAGGTTGGCCAAATCCCTGTACAAAAAAGATGAGCCGGCCCAACAAATTCTCTCCAAAGGATTTGAACTGAGAAATTAAAAAAGAGTGAGGCAGTTAGCAGTGGGAATAGTAGGTGAAAGGACTTGAGACGTAGCACAATGATAGGGAGGGCCATGAGGAGTGACAGACGGTGTGGATTATGAGAAAGTAGAAATAATTATTAAAATGAATAAGCAAAAGCCATGAAAGCAGAGCTATGAATTTTTAAAAAGGTTACAGAGATTAGAGGCAAGAAGAACCCAAATGGTAAGAGAAAAGAGGAGAAGTTCAAGAGACCAAAGTTACCATGTTTCTTCTTAGTTTGGGTTCTCTGAGAGGCAGACTCTGAGACAAGGATCTGAGCACAAATTTGCACTCAAATTATTGGGGCAGTGGCTCCAGGAAACTGCAGAAGAGTGGGAAGGGATATGGGCAAGGAAAGGCAGCCAAAATATGGTGCATTGTCAAGCCTGCCGCGGAAGGAGGCGACAGGGTCTTATTTTCGGGGAACCTGAATATACGACCTGGGTTGGCCCCGGGCAAGAGGCAAGGGGGCTGGGCATCTATGCGGCAACTCCTGGGAATCACTGGTGGAGGGCTGTGCCCATACACTTTGGTTCCCTGGCACTCTGACCTGCTGCTTGTAAGAAGAGTTGCCTTCCAGGCACCTGGCTGGCACCATTGGTTAAATATCCGGCTCTTGGTTTTGGCTCAGGTCATGATTTCGTAGGTCCTGAGATCAAGCCCCCCCATCGGACTCCACACTTGGTGGGGAGTCTGCTTGAGATTCTCTCCCTCTGCTTCTCCCCCCACTCATATGAGTGTTCTCTCTCTCTGAAATAAATAAATCTAAAAGAAAGGGAGGGAGGGAGGGAGGGAGGGAGGAAGGGAGGGAGGAAGAGCTGCCTTCCATGGCCTCAGAAAAAACTTCCTAGGTACAGAGATGCATATACTGGCTGTGGAAGGAAGAGCAGCACACTGAAAGGGCGGAGAGCCGTAGGCAAGGTGCTGGGGGTATCTGCCTCACGAATAAGGGAGGAGAGACAGATGGCCCGGGTGAGGGAGATGATGAGGGAATGGTCAGCCCCTTGAGCTCTCTACTTTTTATAATTGCCTGGATCTTGAACTTCATTGCAATAAGCCCCCGGGATTTGAACGAGGGGTCCTGGGAAACAATCTCGGAGCTTCAGAGGAGAGGAGGGTGGGGGAGGGGTAACAGGGTGATGGGTATTGAGGAGGGCACATGCTGTGATGAGCACCGGGTGTTATACTTAACTAATGAATCACTGAACACTACATCAAAAACTAATTATGTACTATACAGGCTAACTGAACATAACCAAAAAAATTCAAAAAATAAAAAATAAAAACCATTGAAGATTGTCACCTTGGATTGATTCTTAAATAATAGAATTTGGGTTACTGACACAACCCCTCATTCTCTTACTGACACAACCCCTCATTCCCTCCTCTAATTCCCAGTGACTGTGCTAAAAAAATTATGTGGGAGTCCCCCAGTTATGGGTTGAGAAACCTTAAAATCTCTATGCCTGTTTGCCATCAATGCCATTATGGCCTCCCTGGGCAGATGTAATCGATTCTACTCTAAGCCAGGCACTGTGTGCCTAGTGACATGGCAGGAGCTTGTAGTCTAGTAGGCAGTGCGCACAGACACTACAAATTCCCCCATAATGTGGCAAGTGTTAAAATGGAACTGTATTCTTAATGGTAGGGAACATCGAGGCAGAAGAAATGAATTCTGCTTATGGCCATTAAAAAAAGTCTTCACAGAGAAAGTGGCTCTTGAACTGGGTCTTGAGGGATGAATAGAAGGTCACTGGAGGATGGGGAGAGCTGGGCGATAGAGGAAAGGAGACAGCTCAGGCAGGGAGCCTGGCTAAACAAAAGCAGTGAACTAGAAAAGAGCTAGTTGGTTTGCAGAATGGGCAAAGACAGCAAAGGCTAAATGGCAGAAAAGACTAGAAAAACAGAGCTACCGTATGACCCAGCAATTGCACTACTGGGTATTTACCCCAAAGATACAGACATAGGGAAAAGAAGGGCCATATACACCCCAATGTTCATAGCAGCATTGTCCATAATAGCCAAACTGCGGAAGGAGCCGAGATGCCCTTCAACAGACGAATTGGTAAAGATGTGGTCCATATATACAATGGAATATTACTCAGCCATCAGAAAAGATGAATACCCACCATTTGCATCGGCATGGACGGGACTGGAGGAGATTATGCTAAGTGAAATAAGTCAAGCAGAGAAAGACAATTATCATATGGTTTCACTCATTTGTGGAACATAAGGACTAGCAGGGAGATCAGCAGGAGAAGGAAGGGAAAAATGAAGGGGGGGTAAACAGAAGGGGGAATGAACCATGAGAGACTGTGAACTCTGGGAAACAAACTGAGGGCTTCAGAGGGGAGGGGGTTGGGGGTTTGGGATAGGCCGGTGATGGGTAGTAAGGAGGGCATGTATTGCATGGAGCACTGGGTGTTATATGCAAACAATGAATCATGGAACACTACATCAAAAACTAATGATGTACTGTATGGTGACTAATATAACATAATATAAAAATTAATTAATTAATTAAAAAAAAAAACAAGAAAAGTCCCTCCATCCCCGATTGGGAAGAGCTTTACATGTTGGGCTGAATTTTAATTTTATTTGGTGATCGCTGAAGACCCACAAAGGTTGCCCGTGGGAACTATTACAAAGCAGAAGCTCTGGGAGGGAAACAATCATCAGTTCTTAGAGACAGTGAGTGCATCGGATCACTCTCCCACCAGACAGCAGGTCCACCGGGGCACTGGGCAAACATGAGAGCAAAGTTTGTTTTCTAATATTTCCTGAGCACCTAACTATGAGCATAAGCCCTGAGCTAGGCATGGCAGGAGTCCTGGGCATAACGTCACTTCAGAATAATTGGAGAAACAAAACTAATAGGCCTAGGAAATTAAACAATTCCTGCGGTGAGAAGAAAACATATATTACTTAAAGGGCTAAAAGGGGAGTTCCTTTTAGGGAGAGAACTAGTCTTTGCTCAGCAAAACATGTTATAAACCATTTGTACTGTGTCGAATAGTGTCTCCCCAAGACTCACATCCACTGATCAAGTTAAGATGAAGTCACACCGGATTAGGGCAGGTCCTAAATCCAAGGTGCCTGGTGACCTTGTAGGGAGAGGAAGATTTGAAACCACCCAGGCTCCTAGAAAGGGAAGAAGTCCACAGGACACGTGACATCGAAGCAGAGACTGGAGAGAGGCAGCTGTAGGCGAGGAAGGGCAGGGATTGCCGCAACCACCAGAAGCCAGGAAGAGGCAAGGAAAGATTCTTCCCTATCCTTCGGAGAGAACACGACCCAGCTGACGCCTTGCTTTTGAACTTCTAGTCTCCAGGACTGGGAGAGAATCTGTTTCTGTTGTTTTAAGCACTCTGGTTTGTGAAAGATGTTACAGGAGCTCTGGGAAACGAATACACCATTTGTGTGTAAACAGATCCCTGGAAAGAACTGGGAACAGGAAGGCCTGAACTGCTCCACAGGAGAGGAGGAGAAGCAAGAGAAGTGGAGGGGTGGAGGTTGTACGGAATCCGGGGGAGGAAAGGCCGATACCCGCCGCAGGAAACTGTGTGAGGGAAAAATATGGGCAACAGAACATTCGTCCCTGGCAAAGACTGCGGAGGGCCTTTAAGAAAAAAATAGTCTGTAACTTGTCCACTGGATTTTAAGATGGTTGACTCAAGCACTCTGCCCCTCCCCCCTTGTGTCCAAAACCTCTCCCTGGGGTGTCTGGGAGGCTCATTCTGTTAAGCGTCTGCCTTCAGCTCAGGGATCGAATCCTACATCAGGCTTCTTGCTCAGCAGGGAGCCTGCTTCTCCCCCTGCCTCTGCTGCTCCCCCTGCTTGTGCTCTCTCTCCCTCTCAGATAAATAAATAAAATCTTAAAAAAAAAAAATTACCCTCAAACAAGGAGAAGGAAGAAAGCTCTGCCGCACCTTTGTCAGCCTGAACCGCCATATGTAAAAACAGAAACCAGACGGAGGAACTAGAAGGGGGAATGGATGGACAGAGGGACAGATTTTTAAAGAGCTAACTCCTCGTGTACCCAAAAGAGGACACCAGGAGATAAAGTTTAAAAATAACTGAACACTGCATCAAAAACTAATGATGTACCACACAATGGTTAACTGAACATAATAAAATAAATAAATAAATAAATAAAATTAAAATCAGATACTTAAATCTTAAAAAAAAAAAACTGGATCAAGAAATGGTGGTATATGGAAGTGAATATCTGAAGAAAACCCTAGAAGAATGGTTGGCTTTCAGAAAGGAAGTGGGAATGGAGGTAAACAGTGTGTTACTGTTATTTAGTTTTGGTTTCCTATTTTTTTAGTCTTTATTGACTATTGAAACTTCGATGTGATACTTTGATTTAAAAAAGCAATTTAAAACGTAATTTAAAAAAAAATTTTTTTAATTTCACTGAGCTGCAGTGTATTGCCCAAGCCTTCAGTTCCAGTTACACGTGCTGCCGTGGGAAACTCAGGGGAGAAGCGTGTTTTCAAGACAGGCAGGGCAGAGAGGGGCCCGCTGCAGGAGGGCTGAAGGTGTGAGGTGAACTCCCAATCCTAAACCCAAAAGGACAAAAATAGGAGGGCCATTCTCTGGGCACAGCGGGTGAAGCCAGTTTTCGGATTGGCGAGGACCAGGCGAGAGCAGTCCGGAAAAGACACCAAGCATGTGAGTTCACCGCAGTGTCTCTCAAACTGTAAGGGCACGCGAGTTCCCCGGGGCTCTTACTAAAATACAGGTCCGTCGAAGAGGCGTCTGCGTGTCTAACAGGCTTGCAGGTAGAGCCAAGGCTGCCGTGCGCTCTTCGATTGGCAAGGCTGGAGGCTGAAGGGGTCTGAGGGGGAGGAAAGACTTGGCCTAGGGCCTTGATGGGCCGGGAGAGGGAGGAACGGGTTTGTGGGTGCCACAGCTGAGTTCATGGGGCAAAGACCCTAGTCTGGTGGGGCTAAGACCAGGCAAGGAGGATATCAGGGAAGGAGGGGGACACATCAGAGACAACTCGCCTTCCATGGGGTTACGTCTGGCCGTCTGGCCGCGCTGACAAAGCTGTCAGTGTTTTGTTCCAGGCAAAACTGCCCCCTATGGGCCAGATAAAGAGTTGCTGGCAGGACCTGGGCTGTCTGGCCTCACCCTCCCCTTACTGCCCTCGTTGAGGAATGACATACACTGATGATCTGTGCTGGAGCCCCGACCCAGGGCTGGGAGGTGGCAGGGGAGGGGATGTCAGGCTCCCCAACTTTCCTTCCCTCCCCCCGACTGTCAAAACCCCAACTTTGTCTCCTCCGTCTTCCCTGTGCTCTACAACGGCTCCTGTGGTGGGTACCAGGCTCGTTCCTGCCTTTCCCACAGAAAGTCTAAACGGTGCTAACACTGGTTCTCTAAGGCAGTTTAAAATAATAGACCGACAGAAAAAATGGCCATGACTCCCGTTCAAAAGAGCGTTTCCCGGGGTGCCTAGATGTCTCAGTCAGTTAAGAATCTGCCTTTGGCTCGGGTCATGGGTCCCAAGGGTCCTGGGATCGAGTCCCGCATCAGGCTCCCTGCTCAGCGGGGAGTCTGCTTCTCCCTGTTCCTCTGTGCTCTCTCTCACTCTCTCTCAAGTAAATAAATAAAATATTTATAAAAACAATAAATAAAAGAGTCCTTCCCACAGGCAATCATTTGCTGAAGCCCTAATTTATTTCTCCTAACAGTATCATTATCTCTATCTTTCAGATGAGGAGACCAAGGCAGAGAGAAGTAACTCCCCCGGGGACACGGAGAGTGGAGCTGGGATTCAAGCCAGGCAGCTGGTCCCGCCATCTGCTTTCCTGAGAGGCTGTGGCTCCTGGCACAGAGAAAAATTGCATCATAGGCGAATTTTCGTCTGTAGGTAACAAGAGATAATGAGAGAGAGAAACACTTTTTTAAACTGTAGACAATTGCCTGCCATTGTTCCCACCTCGCCATGCCCTGGAGAGCGCGTGGTATGTTCCAGCTATAAATCTGAGGTTCCCTCAGTCCATCCCAGTTCCTTCTCGCTTGTCAGACTAATGGAACAACATCCCGGGGCACTGAATTTCATTCCAGTTTAAAGACATATTTTTACCACGCAGTGCAAATCCTTAGATGCAAGCCAACTGCTTCATCCTGTGCCCAACTGAAGAAATAGTTACCTGCTCCGTGCTGGCAGAAAAGCTGGCGCGTGGGACTTACCGAAGGATGATGTGGATGAGACTCCGCTGTAGAATTCTCTCTACTCTGGGAAACATCTGCCGTAGTTCAGGTCCATATTGCATCCCGTGGGCTAGCCTGGGCACCTAACCAGCACTGAAAGCATCCCTCGCCTCCCTGCCTTTCATGGACTGGTCTTTCTTCTTGGCTTGCCCTGACTTCCTGGCCTGGCTAATAATACCTACTTATTCTTCAAAATCCAGCTCGGGCAAGCATGATCCCTCCCGGAAGCCTTCCTTTGTCCACTCTGGATGAACTGCTAACACCCGGTTCTGTGGCCCCCCACCCCCCGCTCCCCGCTCCTCCCCACATAGACTGCCTTGCTCCCCATGGTCAAGCTCTCCTGCCTGCTTCCTTCATGGTTAGGGTCAATTCCTTGAGGGTAGGATTTTTTATCTCTATAATCCACAAAGACTAACCCATGCTTGGTTCCTAACAGGCTCTGAACAGGTGTTTCTGGAGTGAATATGGAAAATGGCCAAGCAGGGGCTATGTGCTGCCCCTCTATCTGGGGCAACTTACTCTTCTCGAGTGTGCACTTGCCTCTCTCTCTCTCTCTCTCTCATTTAAATTGTATTTCTCCTTCAGTCTTCAACTACAATTTCCAGGTCCTTCTGCCACAGGGGCCCACCACACACCATGCTTCCTTTCTTTAAGACTCATCTCTCAAGTTACTATTTTTTTCCACAATTGTCTTCCTGGCCAGGCTGTCAGCCCCTTAGGGACAGAAACCTCGTCTGCTGCCCCTTCTAGCACCTACCACTGCATTGGGTACTCAGGAGGCATTCAATCAATGCTTCCTTAGTAAACGAACAAACAAATGAATCAGTGGGCGATTATATTTTTGAGTTCCCCAAAGTCAAGACTTCCGTTTGTAGCCAGGGGGCCCCTGGGCACAGAATGGAAGAAGGCGCTCCCTTCAGAGGCCAGCTGTGGACGTGCGCTAGCCTGACAGCGAGGCCGCCTTCCCTCTGGGGCCCTGGGTGCTTGCTTGTCTCACCCAAGTCCTGGCCCTGTTCCCACTTCCTCCTTGGAGAACGCAGGCCTCTCTCGGTGCAGGCAACAGAGATCAAATACTCACGTTTTAAGCCAAAAGCTGGAATTGATTCACTCATATAAAAAAATCACAAGAAGGGCAGGGCTTGGGGATTCCTGGAAGCAGGGATTCCAACGTAATGGGAACTCTCTCTGCTGCTTTCTCTTCCCCATTTCCCTCTGCACCCGTGTATCATTCTCTCAGACCAGCACACTTTATAATCTAAAATCTCCTATTGGTTCTGTTTCTCGGGAGGACCCTCACTAATACAATGCGGATAGAAGTTTCTCGAGAACATGGATTCCTACCGTCTCCTCCTCAGCGCCCTCGAATCCCACCATGCATTTGGGGTGTGGAGAAAGTGGCAGGAAACTGCCCAGGCCTCCCCCCTGCTCCAAGGCACCAGCTTTCATTTTTATCTCTTGGATCGTGGTGTTGAGACCACGCGGAGGGCACGGGGGCCCTGAACGCAGCAAGGGGAGTGCAGAGCTCCACGCCCCGGAACACCTGCTGCACATAATCCAGGGGAAGAACCGAGGCTGGCAGGGAAGTCATAATCCAGGGGAGGAACCGAGGCTGGCAGGGAGGTCGGGCTGCTGAAAAGGAACAGCTGGCACTCTCTGAAAGGCTCAGCACTTCGGGAAGCAGCAGGCGGCTTTAGTCATTCTTAGCAACCCGCCCGGGCCCCCCAGGGTGTTACTGGTCTTTGGAGACAGCAGGGGCTGGAGGAGAAGGGAGAACCGAAGCCCACAGAGCAGCCCAGCCGTCGCATGCCCTCCTCTCTCCACCCTGTGACTGGCCCGGGATATTTCTAGATTGTGAGAGAAAAATCAAGTCCTTGCTTCAGAGCGGGGCTAGGACCCTAGGAGCTTTCTGGAACTCCAGCTCCTGACCGATTGGCTGGCTGTGCCCTCAGTCAGGTTATTCGGCATCTTGAAAAAATAAAATGTGGGTCCTAAGACCTACGTCTTAGGTCTGTTGTGAGGTCTACCCGATCAGATGAGGCACATCAAGCACTCAGCTCAGTAGGGTTTGCACAAAACCCGGAGGTCGAGGGGGCTGCTCCTTCACTGCTCTCCTGGAGGGATGGCCCATCAGCACAGAGAGAGGCAGACCACTCGGCCGAGACTTCTCCCCCACTTGCGGTGCTTTTCCAACTTCAGTGTGTGCGAGAATCACCTGGAGGACTGGTCAAAACGGGGGCAGGGGCCCAGCCCCAGAGTTTCGGATTCAGTAGGGCCGGAGGGCCTGAGAAGCTGCATTCCCATAGAGTTCCCCTGGGCTGCCGCTCGTCCAGGGACCACAGTTTGAGAACCGCTCTTCTCTCGGAGCCCTGCGGGCCCCGCTGCACGTGAGAGGCACCTGGCATGTTTCTACAGCCCCAAGATTCTGACTGGAGTGGTTTGGGGTGTGACATAGGTATCAGCCATTTCTAATGCTTCCCACATTTGTCCCGGGTGCCGCGGGTGGAGAACCGTGTTCCCACCGGCTGTGCGGAGACCGTGGCAGGGTTGTGGTGTCTGGATTAGGACACCAGGGTTCTGCCGGCTTAGGCCGTGCATCTTCCCAGAGAGAGAGGGCAGCTCCCACGCTCAGTTGGAAATTTTCCTCTCCTGTGTGCCTTCTCTCAGCCTCACCTCCCTTTCTCCACCCTGGCCATCAACTCTGCCCCTGTCTGCGTCCTGTGAGGGCCCCAGCAAAGGCCTCAGCCCCAAAGTCCAGGTCAGGGCTGACTGAGAAGGCAGGTCCTCTGCCGACTGGATTGTTTCTGGGTCCACATCTGTGTGTGTGTGTGTGTGTGTGTGTGTGTGTGTGTGTTGGGTTTCCGGGGCTGGAGCCCTACCACTGACCACTGGATTGCTCTGGACTCCAGGCTCTGACCTCTGTGGTCCAGCTGTCTCGTTCCTACTGCGGGGCCTTGGGGTGGGGGGGGCACTCACTCCTGGAGTTGCTCCAAGGTCTGCTCCCTCTGGGCCCAGCTCGTGCAGCTGGACTTCCGCTTCCTTTGTGAATCCTGTGACGTTCTGTTCGAGGCTTTCATTTAAAACGCAAGCGGTAAAGCCTTATATTTAAATTTCAGAAAGGATCCCTCCTTACCCTTTGATGTTCACAACACAAATAGATCTTCAAAGGGTATAATACTAACCTCAGCATCTCGGCTCCTTTAAAAAAGAAAAAAAAAAAAGCCCTCCGTTGCTGAAATGCATCATTTCTAATTAGGGCCTTTGCTGGGCTGAGGACACTGTAGAAATGCCCCTCCCATCTCCTCCCTCAATCCTCCCCTCCCTGGTTTACCTCCCCCATTGCATCTTTAGTCCGGTCCCCCCACTCTCTGCCCCCAGCCTCTCCTTTCATGAGACCCACTCGCTCTGACGACATAGCAGCTAGGATCGGCAGAAAGCACGGGCAACTTCCCATCACCCCCAAGGATGGAGGTCGGCGGGGTGATTTCTTATCATTTCTGATACATTTCTAGGTCTCAGCTGGGACTTTTCTCCCCCGCCTTGGGCATCTCCAGGCCTGGTTCATCTCCTATATTAGTCAGAACATGATAGGTGATACTGCTGTAACAGGTACATCCCCAAAATCTGAGGTTTCCCCCCCAAAAAGGGTTTCTCCCCACTTAGATTAAATCTAGGCTGGGCATTCCTCCTCCATCTTGAAGCTGCCCAATCCGTTGGCCCAAAGTAGATGTGCGGCCCCAGGCTGACTTGTCGGAAGCACGTGGAGTTTTGGGTAAGCACTAACTGCCACATCGTCCCTTCCCAGGTGAAGCGGCTCAGGGAACGTACACTATTTTCATGATGTTGCCTTGGATTTCCCAGTAAGACCAGTCCAGGGTACGGAGGGGGTGCTATGAACTCTGCACTTAATTTCCAGATCCATACTCTGTCCTTCTGGGACTTGGAATCTCCTGGATCCTCTCTGCTCTTGGACTTTCAGTTGGGTTCAGTCAGTGGAAAATGAGCACTGGGAAGTCAGCAGCAGCAATGGGAAGTTACCAGCAGGAAATCAAGAGGTTGGAGGGAAGAAAGTGCTTTTCCCGTATTGACACATTGAATCCTTATGACAACCCTTGAGACAGATTCTACTATTTCCCCCCAATTTTCAGTTAAAGAAACCAAGAAACAGAGAGGATAAGTAACTTTCCTGAGAACACACAGCTCTAAATGCTAACCTTTGGATTCGAACCCAGGGAATCTAGCTCCAGAGTCCTTGCTCTTAACATCTATCCTAATATGCCACATCCCAGCCCACTTGTTGGAACCATGAGCCCCGCCTGCATAGGTCTGTGGGCTTGCCAAGTTTCCTTTGGCTTTCATCTCCTGGTTTCATGATTGCTCTGTCTCTCAGACCCCCCAGTGTCTAGGTCCAAGGAGGCTGTAGTTACGTGGTCTCTGGACCTCTGTCCACTGTGAGGCCTCTGCTTAAATTAATAATAATAATTATTATTATTATTATTAAATAATGTATTCCTTTTCTTTCTTTTCTTCTCTCTCTCTCTCTCTCTCTTTTAGGTTCCTAGTTCAGCAAAGTATTGCCCTTTTTTGTGCCTTTGTGTTCCCCAACAAGACACGTTGAAGTCCTAACCCCCAGTACCTCAGAATGTGCCTTTATTTGTAAATGGGGGGCTAGGGATATAATTAGGTAAGATGAGGTCCTATGGGAGAAGGGAGGGCCCTTAACCCAATGACTGGTGTCTTTATCAGAAGAGGGGAATTTGGACACAGAAGCGCAGGGACAACACCATGTGAGACGGAGGCAGACACTGGAGGGACGCATCTACAAGCCAGGGAATGCCAAGGATTAGCCCCAGCCACCGGGCGCTAGGTGAGAAGCATGGGATGAGGGCTCCCTCAAGGCCTCCAGAAGGAACCAACCCTGCTGATGCTTTGATTTTAGATGTCTAACCTCCAGAACCATGGACAACAAGTTGTGGTAGTTTGAAGCCACCCGGTTTGTGACACTTTGTTACAGCAGCCCTGGGGAAGGACAACCTCTGTCGCCATGGCAACCACCTCTGTCCCCATCCCTACCACCGCCCTGTCTCACAGCGGCACTGCAGCCCCACTGGCTTCCTTGCCCCGCCAGTCGGGACTCCAGTCTGCCTCAGGGCCTTTGCGCTCACTCTGCCCTCCTCCTGGGGTGATTCCCCTCAGGCATTCACATGGCCCCTTCCTTCATAGTACATTCTTAGGAGGGTAGAAAGACTCAAAGAACACTACTCATACTTCATATCCTCTGGTCCTCAGGGAGCTTACTGAAATCTGCCCCATACTGTAAAAAACACCAAAAATCTCAACAAAGATTCACTAGAAGAAGCAAACCTCCAGGCAGAGACATTGCTGAGGAATGGACGTTCTAGAGCTAGCTGGAACGGTCTTTCTCACCCTGGATCTTCTGGATGGTCCGTTCCAGTGCATCGTGTCAGAAATCAACTGTCTAACGTGGAAACGACAATGTGTCTGTCAGAAAAGTCTTTGGCTTCCAAAATTCATAGAGAAGCCAATAATGAATGCCTTGGGATGGTTAGCAAACCCAAAGCGCTGAAGGAACTGACAGACTCGTTAAGGACGATAGCAAGGACTGAGGATGCAGAATCAAGGCCAGAAGAAACTGACACCAGGCAAATAGAAACCACCTCATACCCAAGAGGATGCTACCATCAAAAAAACCCAAAAACCTATCAAATAAACAAACAAAAAACCCAGCAAATAAGTGTTAGCAAGGATGTGGAGAAATTGGAACACATGTGCGCTGTTGGCGGGAGTATACAATGGTGTAACCACTCTGAAAAACAGTACGCAGGTGGCTCCAGAGAATAGAATTAGTGTGTGATCCAACGATTCCACTTCTGGGTATATACCAAAAAGAAGGAAAAGCACAGTCTTGAAGAGATATTTGTACACCTATGTTCATAGTGGCATTATCCTAAATAATGCTAAAAGCTAATATAACCTTCAATAGCTATGCTATATTTTAGCTCTAAAGTAGCTAAAAGCAACCCAACCACAGATAAGTGGATAAACGAAATGTGGTATACACACACAATGGAATATTAGTCAGTCTTAAATAGGAGAGACATTCTGACACCTGCTACGACCTGGATGGACCTTGGAGGCATGACGCTCAGTGAAATAAGCTAAACACAGGAAGAGAGACCCTACGGTTCCACTTCTCTGAAACACCTAGAGCATGCAAATGCGTGGGGGCAAAAGGCAGAATGCTGGGGGCCAGGGGCTGGGGCATAAGGGGAGGTACTCCTCCATGGATATAGTCTCAGTTTTGCAAGCTGAAAAGAATTCTGGAGGTTGGTTGCACAGCAATATGGGTGTATTTACTGAACTCTGTACTTAAAAATGGCTAAGACAGTCCATTTCACGTGATGTATGTTTTTACCAAAACTAAAAATTTTTTTTAATTGAAAGAAGGAATATGAGACTGATGGACCTGTGTGCATAAGAGAGACAGAGACAGAGAGATCGAGAATGGAAGTCTGGGTCCTTTGCTCAGCCTGGCCGGCGAGCCGTGGCTGCAGCACAGAATGGTGGCTCTGGGGCGTATTCCTTCAGCATGTTCTGGGGAGGGGGGGTAGGCCTTCAAAGAGAGAGGCATAAATGAGGGAGACCTCCCCCCCAAATCTAAAATCCTTCAAAGCCTAAGACCCGCTCTAGACTACAAATGCCCTGCTTAAAACAGAGAAATAAATGCATGGCTCTTTGGGGGCTGTTTTTCTTTGAAATTGTATTTTTTGAATAGGTAAGACATGCATATTGTCCCACATTCAGAAAGTATCACAGGGCATATGGTATACACGTAAATTTCCCTTCTACCCTGGCCCAGCCCCTCGTTTCTCATTTTCGAAGCAACCACGGAATTGTGTTCTTTTGGAGGAAAGCAGATTTAGTCCCCTCTCCCCCTTTTGTTTTGACCCGAATAGTGGTATTCTAAGCCCATTATTCTGTCTCTTGCTTTATTCTAAAGGTATATCCTGGAGATGCTATATGCCGGATGGGCTTCCCTTTCCTCCTCTTTNCCTTGGAGGGAATGTATTTATGAACTGACATAAAAGGACCATAGAGAGCTTGTGGCCTGACACCGACCTTCAGAATGACCAGCTTTGGAAAGTCACCACCACTTCCCCCTCCCATTGTTTATTATTATTTTTTTAAATTTCAAACAAAAATAGGGAGGCTAGTACAAGGAGTCCCATATACCCATCACCCGGATGCAATAATGATCAAGATTCTGCAACACTGACTTTATCTTTATCCTTTTAAATGTGCTCTTTGTTTTTTGTTCTTGGCTGATGTGTTCCAAAGCCAGCCCCAGGGATCAGGTAGTCTTTCACACACCTACCGTTCTCACTATGCAGCTCTGAAACGAGTCCACGCTGTGGCATATAATCACAAGTTTGTGACTACTCCTAGAGAAATTAACAGTTAATTCTTTAATACTGTCTTATGCCCAGTCTATAAGCAAATTTCCCCAAATGTCTCTTTTACAGTTTGTTTGTTCAAGAAGATCCACGTTATCTTTGGTTATGTCTCTTCAGTCTCCCTTATTTTTTTTTAAGATTTTATTTGTTTCAGAGAGAGAGAGAGAGAAAGTATGAGCAGGGGAAGGGGCAGAGGGAGAAGCAGATTCTTTGTTGAGCAGGGAGCCTGATGTGGGGCTTGATCCCAGGACCCTGGGATCATGACCTGAGCCACAGGCAGATGCTTAACTGACTGAGCCCCCCAGGCGCCCCCTTCACTCTTTTTTAATCTTGAACACTCCTACTGCCGTCTTTGCCTCACACTGCTAACTTATAGAAACTGGGTCAGTAGTCCTGTAAAATGACCTACATTCTGGATTTGTCTCTTTGCCTCTTTGTGGTCTCATGGAAGTCATTTTACTTGTTCCCTGATTCCTTCCTAATTCCTGTAAATGAAAGTTGGCTCCAGGGACACAACTGGCGTTCGTGGCAGGAACACCTCCTGGAGCAGTGCAGGCTGCCTATTGCAACACTCGGGAAACGCACGACGTCCTACTTTCTGTGGCTCTCAGATGGATCATTGGCTCAGGTGGCACAACCTGATCCTTGCCCCAAGATCAAGGACCCCATCATCTCTCATCTACTGAGTTCATCCGTTGGTGATCACTGCCTGAATCAATTATTTCCCCAGTTGTTACAAAATGATGGTTCTCTCATTCTCTCCTTCCTTCCACATGCGTCAGGCTGCATTCTTCTGCCTGATGTTAAGGAGACAGAGAACCCCTCTTATCCACAAGTCTTGCTCTGAACGACGTGTGGCTGTTTCTAAAACTCACATTCACACCTACAAGATCTCATTTCTCGAACATGGAAACAATTCCGAAGACTCAGCCTTCAGCTCAGAAAGCAAGTCTGAGAGGGAAATTCTAAAAATTATTTCCCCAGGTGGCATTGTTAGTATAAGTACGTGCCTGTCCAAGGTACGTGATCATCTGGGTATATAGCTTCTGAAAGTTCTGCTTAAAACAGAAATCAATCACATTGTTTACTACCACACCCACACTCACGCCCACACTCACCCACCCCTCCACACACGGATATTGCAAAACTAGATCAAGAATTAAATCCTAATGCAGGATTTCCTGTGTGCAATGTTCTTTCAGAACTCTATGTTCCTGGTTCCTGCCCTGGAACACTCATTTTGAGAGAGACCAGGTCAGGATGGTGACATAACCACCTGCTAAGAGTTCTGGGAAGACAGCCCCTGAAGTTCGAAAAGGAACCTAAGAACAAGGCTTTGAAGAAATTCATATTTCCTCTTGCTCATAACCTTTCCTAGGTTTGTCAGAGCACGTTCTCTGGTCTTCCTTTCCTACCTGCTGTCACATGGATGAGAGTAATTGTCCGAGGATCACCTCTGGCTGAAAGCAAACAGATTTCAGCATGTCCCTGCTGTGGTTGTCCTCACTTCTGCTTGTCTACTTCACACTTCTTTGCTCATCTCTTGAGCTGCTTGCTTGGGATTAGCCCAACTGAAGGGAAAGTGTCATTTTATTTTTACTTAGGTTTAAAAAAATCAATCTCTGAAACAAATCAATTCCAAAACCAATAAAATCAGAGATTGTGAGAGCTGGAAAGGGATGCGGGGACATCTGGGCCATCGGACTCAGAACTTTTGAGTTAAAAGGCATCTTAGAGGGTTTGAAATCAATTCTCTGTTTATAGCTGTGGAAAACTGAGGCCCCGAGGGATGGAGTGACTTACCCAGGATCCTGTAGCAAAGTTGAAACCAGAAACCAGGTCTCCCCACTAGATCGTGAGGTCCCCCTCCCCACATTTTACACGAGGAGAAAGGTCTGGAGGGGATCGTGTCATTTGTCCAAGGTCAAAGAGCTGGGGAGGCACCGGGAGTCTGCTCTGTACCAGGTACCGTGCCAGGCATGTAATTACACCATACTGCTTCCGGAATGAGTGAGTGTGTCCTTAGTACCATTCTTCATGTGCCATGCAGCTGTTGCCCACAGAGAAGCTCATTAGATGCAAATATTCAGCATTTTGTCATTGCAGCTTATTTATCTTCTAATGGGTAAAATGCACTCACTGTGCTTTTTAAGGAAAATTTTGCCTCCATAAAAATATCTTCCAGATGAAACAACAATCCTAGAGTCTTCAGAGTATGCCATTTCCTTCCTGTGTGAAGCAAGAGTGTGGAACTGGGAGTCTAGAGGCCCAAGTTCTAGACCTAGCCCTTCGCCCCCAGCTGAGTGACCTTGGCCAAGTCCCCAGATGCCTCCTGTGTAGAGCAAGGAGGTTGCATTAGTTTAGTGGTTCCCAACTGCGCTTACACCAAAAGCCTCTGCTTAGAAAGATTCCTTCAAACACCAATGCTCTTGATGAATGAGCAAGTTGTCTCCCCACTTTGTAAAAGTTAATCTTAGATCCATAACTGTAATAGCATTTGGTCAGAATAATATAGTGGAAGAAGGAGAGATGCCTCCAGCCCCTAATAGTTCATGTTAACATTTAGTCTGCATGGTTTTGTCTTGGTAAATGGATGATTTCTTCCAGGCTCTGAGAATATTGAGAGCAGTTCTGAGAGCTCCAATCCCACCTTGATGGAACATTCCTAACCCGTTCTAGGAAGTCTTACGATCCACTTGGCTAAAAGCTTTAGACAGTCCTCTGGTTCTAAAATTCTTAAGGGGGTAAATCCTACCATCTTCCTCAGGGGTAAATATTTGAAGTTTTATGTACGAGTCAAAAGCAAAGCTTGTTTTGAAGAATGTGGCTGGCAACCATCATACTTCAAACTGGGAGACTGGCTTAGTCTGCATTCTTTTCAACTGAAAGAAGCCCTGAAACAAGGATTTAGGGTTATGCCACTTATTTGGGAGGTGATGTGAGAAGAAGGAAGGGGGACAGGCGGGAAAAAAGGAAGCCAGGTAAGGGGTATGACTGAGTGGACTGGTGCTGTGCACAACTGGGGTTCAGTCCCATGGACAGGCAAGAAAGTGGGGTTTCTCCCCACCAACTCCCACCCCCTGCTGGTTGGGGGCTGCTGCTTGGAGTGCATTCCCTGGCAATTCTGACTCCTCCCATGAGTGTGCAGTCAGAGACCCAGGATGCTTCTGCTGTGGGGGAACCATCTGTTGGTGACCTTAAGGGTAATGGAGGAGATGCCAGCGGGACACCAATAGCTTTTCTGCAGACACTAAACCAAAAGCATCTCACTGTTGAAAGTCATAACAAATATCCATCCATTCATTCAATAAGTATTGGTTGTTAGGCCCTGTTCTAGGTGCTTGGATACATCTGTGAACAAAAGGGACATGGATCCTGCTTTTGTGGAGTGTAAATCCCAATAGAAGATGGAAACACATAATATATGTGATAAATACATGAATTACACACAGTATTACAGAATAATGTTCACAATAAATGTGTAAACTGTGCAATGCGGGAGGAGGCTAAAGGGGATTGGGGGTGCCAGGTTCTCTGAGGAAAGATTATGTTTTTAAATGGGGAGATGAGGGGAGCCTCTTGAGAAAAGATTTAAAGGAGATGATGGAGGAGCCATGGAGAAATATGGCGGAAGAGAACTCAAGGTGGAGAGAACAAATTCCTTGAGGTGGAAACATGAGCAGGTCTGATGCATTCCTGGAGTAGTGAGGAGTTCATTGTGCCTGGAGCAGAGAGAATAGGAGAGAAAGTAAGAGGACATGAGGTCAGAGGTCAGAGGTCAGAGGTGGTAGAGGTCGGATCATGGAGGTTGTCCTGGGCCTTTGGCTTTTATTGCGAGGCCAACAGGAGGCATTTCTGAGAGAAACAGGGACATGGTCTGCTTGCATTCTGACAGGATCCCTCTGACTAGTGTGTGGAGAATGAGTGGCATGTATTAGTTCTTTGTGCCACAGAACAAATAACCACAAAACCACTACATTACCAACAGCTGAAAACAACACAAGTTCATTGTGTCAGTTTCCTGGGTCAGTCCAGGTATGGGTTAGCTGGGTCTTCTGCTCAGGGTCCCACCAGGCTGGAAGCAAGCTGTCGTTCGGGGCTATGATCTCATCTGAAGCTCTGGGTCCTCTCCCAGTCTCACTGATTGTTGGCAGAGTTCATATCCTTGTGGTCGCAGAACTAAGATCCCATTTTCCTGCCAGCTGTTGGCTGGGAAAGGCTCTTATCCTGGAGGCCACTCTCAAGTCCTTGCCATGTGATCCCCTCCACAGACAGTTAGCAACATGGCTATTTGCTTCTTCAAGACCAGAAGGGGAATCTCCCTTACACTTTAAATCTCTTCCTTTGGGAAGGGCTCAGTCCCTTTAAAGAGCTATTCGGTAAGGACCTACCAAGATATCCCTGAACATCAACTTATCAGTAACCTAATCACGGGCATGACATCCACCATATTCACAAGTCCTGCTCACACTTGGGAGAAGAGTACACAGGGCCATCTTAGGATCTGCCTGCCACAGGGTACAAGGATAGAAGCTGACAGTTCTTTTTTTTTTTTTTTAAGCTTTTATTTATTTATTCGACAGAGATAGACACAGCCAGTGAGAGAGGGAACACAAGCAGGGGGAGTGGGAGAGGAAGAAGCAGGCTCCCAGCCGAGGAGCCTGATGTGGGGCTCGATCCCACAACGCCGGGACCACGCCCTGAGCCGAAGGCAGACGCCCAACCGCTGTGCCACCCAGGCGCCCCTGAAGCTGACAGTTCTGTTAGGAGGCTGTCATTATCATCCAGGCAAGGGCAGATGGTGACTTAGACACTGATTATAACAGCAGAGTGGATGGAAGATTTCAGAGTCAGGTGTTTGGACAGTAGAGGCCATTGCTTTCCTGTCGGGTTGACTCTTAGGAATGAGGGAAAGAGAGGAGGCAAGGATGATGCCAAGGGTTTTAACCTGAGCTGAAGGTGGGAGGGAGTTGCCATCTGCTGGTGATAAAATCACAATCCAAGGGAGTCACGCCACTCTATGCCACCAGTAGTGTGAACCCCTAAGAAGCCAAAGGGAAAAGTAAAGGTCAAGGAAGCCAGGTGGGGGTGGGGCAGGACACATTTTAAAAAGGTCTGGAAATCACTGTGGTGTTAGATGATGGGAAGAGGGTGTTCCGCAGGGAGAGGAGGAGGGCAGAGGGATGGTCTGAGGGGCATGAGTAGATCAGTGGGCTAGAATGGAGGGTCATGTGGATAAGCAGTATGGGAAGGTAGGCAGGGGTGAACCTTGGAGGAAGCTACGGCCATGATCCTATACAATAAAGAAATTTAGTTTGAGAGAAGTATATTCACAAGAGATGACATAACAACCCCAGCAGGTGTTTACTGTGCAGCACGGCGTTAGTTTGCCAGGCCTACCATAACGAAGTACCACAGATTGGCTGGCTTCAACAACCGAGATTGATTTCCTCACTGTTCAGGACGCTAGAAGTCCAAGATCAACGTTATGGGCAGGCCTAGCTTCTTCCAAGGCCTCTCTCCTCAGCTTGTAAATGGCGTCTTCATCCTGTGTCTCCACAGTGTTCCCTCCCTGTGAGTCAGTGTCTTTATCTCCACAGCTTCTAAGGACACCAGTCACACTGGATTAGGACCCGCCCTGATGTCCTCGTATTATCTTAATCATCTCTCTCAGACCTGGTCTCCAAATACAGTCACCTTCTGAGGTGCCAGGCGGGGGTGGCGGGGTGGTTAAAACTTCAACGTACGAATTCTGAGGGGACATGATTCAGCCCACAATACCTTCTATGTTTGTGTAATTGTGTTAGGCATTCTGGACACTGGAGAACCCACTGCCCTTACTTGTCTTCCCTTTCCTTGGCCGGAAGCATATCCAGGAGGCCAGGCCTTGTGGGACAGACTGTGCCAAGTTCATGGACGCTCTCGGCCATCACTCTTCATCACTGAAAGCCACTGTGTTTGGCAAGAGCCAGTAGGGAGTTAATGGAGAGCCCAAATGAACCGACAAGTCACGTGTTTGGTGAGCAAAAAAACCCCGCAAAAAACCAAGAGTGACCCTTTTGGGATTCTCAGTCCTCTGCCTAACTTGTTCCCCGAAGCCACAGACCAATGTTCAAAAGGCAGGGGCCAGCAGAAACAGAGTCCTGCTCTCTTGATTACAAAAACCAAATAATGGTTTTGTGCTCGGGTATTTTATATCTGTAATGTGAGTCCACATCAAGTGGGAGCACAAATAAAAATAAAAAATCGCCATTTTAGACGGCAGATTCCGCTTACTCTGCAAGATACATCACCAGAGCTGCCATTTTCCTGGTAATCTCAAAACCAGACTTCAGTTATATTTTTTTTAAGACACAATTGTCTTCATTTGAGCTTCTCGGAGAGAGTGTGCCCCTCTGGATTTTCACTCAACTTAGCCAGGGCAGCCAGCCGCATGCCCCTTACAGATGTTTACCCAATACTCCAGCATCACATTTACGACGCTTAAGCGGCTCTGATGTATTCCAGGGTGCATATACTTCGCGGGAAAGTTCAGAAGTTGGCAACTCACGTTTGCCCACATTGATTCCGCATCGGCCTTAAGTGAACTGCTCTCTCTGATACAAGCACGCTTGGGTTTTTTTTTTTTTTTCTCCCCTCACAAGTCAGTGTCTGTGATTAGAGGTTGAAAATAAAGGGGCTATTTTAGAAAAGAAGCAAAACAAGTTAAAGGTCAGCCTGGGGTTCAGAATCCTGCCGTCGGTTCCTGTTCCTTCTTTGAAGGAAACTGAGTTAACTTTGCTAAGTTGTAAGACATTTCAACCCTAGCTCATTTGCTCACACTGCACAATCCTTTAGTGAGAAAATCTTGTTGCAGTAAAAGTCTCAACCGACAGAGAAATCAGGAAATCTCATCTATTCAGAACCACGCAGAAACAAAAAGCGAATACCAAAAAAATCCTCGGGGCAGCCAAAATGTCACAAAGCCCTTACAATTCATCCATACCAGAGCTTCCAAATCCACATTAAAGGCATTTACTTTCATTTGATGCCAGACTCCAAAATTTTGGCTAACTGCTTTCCAATCTCACTGCAGACTAGAAGCAACAAATCGGAGATGAAGCCAGAGCCTGCTCTTTACAGCTGTGAGGCCCGGCAGAGATAAGGAACACAGAGGAGCCAGAAAGCTCACGAGCACGGCAGGTACGTGCCGGACTCCCGGCAGCCCCTCAGGCACAGTGTATGGTAACAGTAAGCCCAAGTCAGAAAGAGACGGAACTATGTTGAACATCCTTTATTTCAGGGGGAAATGACATGTGAAACACATTTCAAAAAAGTAAAATATAAAATTGAGCGGTGTCTGGGTGGCTCAATCAGTTAAGCATCAGACTCTTGATTTTGGCTCAGGTCATGATCTCAGGGTCATGAACTAGAGCCCCACATCAGGCTGCATCCTGAGTGTGGAGCCTGCTTAAGATTCTTCCTCTCCTCTGCTTCTCTCTCCCTCTGCTTCTCTCTCTCTCTCTCAAAAAACAAACAAAAACCTATAACTCCTTAAAATATAACATTGAGATGCCCTAGTCAAAACTCTTTTGGTTGCTTTTGACAAAAACCCAATCTAAAATGGTGCAAAAAAGGAAGTTATGAACAGTATTTATTAATCCAGACATATCCTTGCTTCAGACACATGGATCCAGGAGGTGGAAACAACAGCATCAGGACCTGGCTTCTATCTCCTGCTGTTTCCTACTCCAACAGTGTTAGTCTCAGACCAGCTCTAACCTCATGGTGGCAAGATGGCTGCCAACACCTCCAAATCTGGTGAAAAAGACACCCTCCTCTAGTCTGACCATAGAAGCTAACCGGCAAGATCAACTCCAGCGAGGCCTGATTAGCCTGGTTTAGGTCACGTGCCCAATCCAGAGCCAATTCCAGGGGCCAGGAGTTTGCCCAACCTTCTGATTGGCCAAAGGTGGACCACGTGCTTACTCCTAGAGTGCGGGGTAAAGTTAGTTTCACAAGCAGGAAGATAGAATCAGCGGGATGAGCCAATGCAGAGTGGGGATGGTGGTAGTGAAATATTTCCATGAGAGAGCTGGGTGCAGTTAACAGTACCAGGGCAGGTAACACGTGTAACTGTCTAGGAGATCCTAACTGTCTAGGAGATCCGGCGTGCTTCCTCTCTGAGGCTCTGGGTGGAATACTTTTTACATTCACAAATGATTGTGACCTAGGACTTTTGTATTTGAAAAAATGATCGCGACAATATAAACTGATGGTGACTCTAGAGTGTTGAGTTACACGACTGAATTCCCTTTTGCACCATTTCGGGTTTGGTTTTCTGTCACTTGCATCCAAAAGGGTCTGGACAAAGCATCTTTTTTTTTTTTTTTTGCATTTCATTTTAATTATGTATGCTCACACAGAGAACCGCAGGAAGAGGAGAGGGCTGCAAACTGTTCCCCAACTCTCAGGAGGCGAAGCGACCCCTCCTTTCTCCCCAGTGTGTTCAGATGCTAGGAGTTTGGGAAACAGCACTTAACAGAGATGCGAAGGGCACCCTGCAGCTTCCCATCAGCTGGGAAATCCTCAGGGAGGGTAAGCGAGCTGCCATTGCCCCGGGACCCCTTCTCCAGGGAAGCTGGCAGGGAGTTCATGCCCCTCTTCAGGAACATATTCAGTGGGACGCCCCGGCAGGCTCCCCAGGGGCTCCCCTAGCTTCGCACACCCAGGGGTTGCTAGTGAGCTGTGCATCTCCTTACCAGCAGGCAGATCCACTGCAGATGGCCTCAGGCACCGCGCAGGAGCGGTCTGGGAGAGTGAGCTCCCCTATCCACGGAGTCCTGCCCAGGGCTAAGAGCCGGGTGTTCTCATCGGCTGGTGCGTCAGGGCAGAGGAGCCCGACGCAGGCAGGGAGCTCAGCTTGCTGAGCACATAGGACTTCTGGCCATGGACTGCTGTGGACCTGAGAACATCAGCTTCAGCCTCCAGCTCAGGGCTTTTCAACCTACCAGGGGCGAAGCTCAGTTTTTGTTTCTGAGTACCAATGCATCGTGGACCTGCAAAATACAAGAAAATAAGGAGGGCATGTATTGCATGGTGCACTGGGTGTTATACGCAACTAATGAATCATCAAACTTTACATCAAAAATCCAGGGATGTACTGTAGGGTGACTAACATAATAAAAAAACATTAAAAAAAAAAGAAAATGAGTTTCATCAGACATTTTTAAAAAGCAAAAAATATGAAATGCAAGCTGATTCAAAGGATTAAAAACTCGTCTGTTGCACTGCCATTAATCTTTCTAAGGCCTTCTTCTTTGTATCTGTACTTCGCTCTGTGGACAGGGAACAGCGTCGCCCTGCTGCGACCACTAGGGTGATGAGCCCTGCTCTGGGGCGAGCACCCTGGCTTTGTTTTAATGTTTGCAGACCACTTCCTGCTTCTAATGCTCCATGTTTATCAATCAAGGAGAACTTAACAGCTTGACATTCTGGGGTGCCTTCCCCCCACATGGTCCGAAACTGCCGTTCCCTTCATCCGTTCCTCCCTCATTCTTTCAACTGATTGTTCAGTCCATGCAAACACTACTGAGCGCCTGCTCTGTGCCAAGCCCAGGCCGGTGGTGCAGAGGGCAGGCGGAGCCCATGGTTCGGGTGTCTCCCCGCACGCACCTGCACCCCGGCCCAATCAGCTCCCAAAGACGGGCTTAGTTTTGCTGAGTTCACACCCTCCTAATCTAGCCTCTGCTGGCCCAGGCATTAGGCACTTTACATACAGTGTCCCTCATGTCCCCAGCAGCCCTACGCCACTCCTAAAACCACTGCTGCTTCCACCTAACAGGGTTCTCTGGAAAGCTTCCTGAATTCCACTTCTTCTTCTTCTAAATCAGATTCAACTTGTTTTCCTTCTAAAGCCAATCTCTGCACCATCTTTTTTTCTTTAAACCTTAAGTATGACGTCCATTTAGAAAAGAATGTGAATTTGTACAGCTCAGGGAAGGAGCCAAAAACTCAATGCACCCATGGAACCTGCACCCAGATGGAAAAATCAAACCTATCAGCATGGTGAAGATGGCCAGTATCACTTCCCAGGGACTAACCCTCCCCCTTCCCAAGAGTAGCCACTGTCCTGACTTCTAACTGGACGGCTTAATTTACCCTTTTATTCGTCTAAATGGAATCTAAAAGTACTCTTGCGACTGGCTTTGTTTATTCAGCATTGTTTGGGGGATTCACTGTATTGTTCATTCTCGTTGCTGTATCGTAGCCCACCATGTGTATGTATCACAGCTTATTTACCCATTGTACTGTGGACAGGCATTTGGCTGCTGTGAACATTCTGGTACATGTCTATTGGTGAATCTACAAGTGCATTTCTGCTGCATCAGGAATAGAACTACAGGGACACAGGGTTTGTGTATATCCAGAAGACTCTCTGAACATCTTTAAAGGCACTTCTCATGTTCCACATTATTTCAACTTTATGTGTGAATTCACTTCATTTCCCTTACTAGATTATACGTGGTTCTTAACTGAATAAATACGGTTTGTGCCCTGCCTCGTTTGAACTTGAGGGGTCTAACATGAACACAAGATAGAAAACTGGAGTAAGAAAACAGAAAACTAAGTCAGGGGGAAGAAAGGATAAAGGGAATGCGATGGCCCCAATCAACTCCACAAGGGCTTAGGTACTTTGTAAAAAGCTGGACCACAAATGTGGCTGAGCTTCCTGTTGGCCAGTACAAAGAGGGAAACAAGTTACACACACGAGGTTCACACGATAAATGTAGTGACTGCTGGGCAGTGAAGCTATTTCTGGTTCTGAGAAGTAAAACCTGTCAGCCTGAGCCTTCCTAAAGAGCATATTGTTCGACCCTGAAAATGAAGGATCCAACAACTTCATTTTGGTAACAACAACAAAAAATCCTGTATCTCCCTCTGCTGATAATCTCCCTTAATGTGGACATGAGAAAGCACAGTTTACTATAAGCAACTGTTGGAATAGATGCAACCAGATTACAATTCTCAAGACATCTGACTAAACCCAAGAAAAACAACTAGACTCAGAGTATCATCTAGGGACCGTTAGGGGGTCTCTGAGACCTTCTCGAGGTCTGCATGATCAAAACTATTTTTATAATACCACTAAAGCTTCTTTGCCTTTTTCTGTTTTAGTTTCAGAAGTAGAGTTCAGTGATTCATCAGTTGCATAGAACACCCAGTGCTCAATACATCAAGTGCCCTCCTTACTGCCCACAACCCAGTTACCCCATCCCCCCACCCACCTCCCCTCCAGCAACCCTGTTCGTTTCCTAGAGTTAAGAGTCTCTTATGGTTTGTCTCCCTCTGTTTTGATCCTCATTTTTCCTTCCCTTCCCCTACATTCATCTGTTTCCTTAAATTCCACGAGTGAAATCATATGGTATTTGTGTTTCTGACTTACTTTGCTTGGCGCAATACCTTCTAGTTCCATCCATGTTGTTGTAAATGGCGAGATTTCATTCTTTTTGATGGCGGAGTAATATTCTATTGTGTGTGTACACACACACACACACACACACACACACACCTTCTTTATCCATTCATCTGTTGATGGACATCTGGGCTCTTTCCATATTTTGGCTATTGTGGACATTGCTGCTATAAACATTGGGGTGCATGTACCCCTTCCAATCACTGTTTCTATCCTTTGGATAAACACCTAGTAGTGCAGTTGCTGAGTCATAGTGGTTCTATTTTTAACTTTTTGAGGATACTCCATACTGTTTTCCAGAGTGGCTGCACCAGTTTGCAGTCCCACCAACAGTGTAGGAGGGTCCCCCTTGCCATTTTCTTTTTTTTTTTTAAAGATTTACTCATCTGAGAGAGGTGGGGAGGGGCAGAGAAAGAGAGAGAATCTCCAACCAGGCTCCCTGCTGTGTGTGGAGCCAGATGCCGGGCCTCCATCCCAGGATCCTGAGATCATGACCTGAGCCAAAACCAAGAGCTGGTCACTTAACTGACTGCACCACCCAGGCGCCCCAGCTATTTTGCCTTTTTTCCTCTCATCTTCTTATGAGTGTGTACAGTGGAGTTTTCCACAGCAACAGATCGAATGCAGAAGCAGATTTTAATTACAATCTAACTGTTAAAATCTATTATGCCAGAGATTAAAGAAATTTGCAAATTATTTTTTATCCTGGAAAACAAATTTTTCATACAAAAATATGTCATATTATTCTATATAGGTTATTGATATTCTTGAGTAAATTAAGATTTCGCTTTAATTTCTAATATAGTACCTGCAGGTATAACCCACTTTGGGTGCTCAAAAAATTTTAAGAGCATTAAAATTAAGAGCAAAAAACATCCTGAGATCAAAAGTTGGGGAACCACTGATCCATAGAAAGATTTCCCGAAAAGGATGTTGTTGGTCACTAGACCCAGAAGATAATCCATGAAAAATATTTTGTGATCGAATACATTTGAGAAATGGTAACCCTCTCTCGGAAATCACCAAACTAGAAGCAAATAAGCCGAGTTTGCTTTAACTCTGTGTTTCCTAATTGTATCTGACCAAGATCCCCTCTTCCGAGGGCTTTCACGTTCGTCCTGGAGGCACACCTGGGCACCTCGTGGATGAACTCCAAGGCCTTCAGTCAGTCCCCAAGTGGAACATCTCTTACAACCCGGCTTTTGTCGAGTGTGGGCAGCACAGTCTGACGTGACAGCTCTGACAACACGAAGACGATCCTTTTATAAACATCAAGGCAGCTGAGCAGGACAGAGAGTTCCTTTATTTCTGCAAAGAGGTGTACCAAGGGCAGGGTCAAAGCCGGGACAAAGATCCCACTGAAGAGTCGAAACGGAGTCTGTTCCATCTGGCACACAGGCAATCGAGGTCCCAGAGTTCTCGACGACATCTTCCAGAGCAGATGGTACACGCGCTTGCCTCCGTCATAAAGAAATCTCAATTAAGCACCCACAGAATGCCAGACTTCAAGTTACACAACTTCCTGGTGCCCCCTCCAAGGAAAATAGGGGCCAAATATACCCTGAATGAGTCAACTTCTTTTATTGGGTTATTAACCGTAAGTCAATTAAATGTTAGGGAATGTCTACCAAAAAATGATGCCTTTGGTTATGGGACCATCAGTCTGAGTTCTTTTTGATAGTAATTACGTAACTGTGTCAGTTGTCTGTTAAAGCGAACTCCCAGTTCACAATAATAAACTCATGTCATCAGGCAGCTCATCTCAAGAGAACCCACAGTAATGTGCAAGGCACTCTGGGAAATCTAAAAATGAAAAAGAGGTGTCTCTTCAAAAACATATAATCTAGTAAGGGGCCAGAGAGAGCACCGGAGAAGAAAGTATTCCCACGCTCATCTCCGCAGCAGCTGGTGAGGTGGCCGGTGGAGCCCTGCAACCAATAAGTATCTGTCTCAACAAATCTGCTCTTTACCTTTAAAATGTTTGCTTGTACACGAACTGAGAGACACCACCCAGCCGAATATCTCATCAAATATTATCCAAACAGTGCTTCTTAGTGTGACTTCACGAGTTTATATAGGATTTTCAAAAAAAACTTACACCATTGTGAATTAAAACTAGATCCTTTTAATATACATACTCCCTCTGTTAATTCAACACTGATTTCTATCGTGCGCGCACAGACATCTGGTTGGACTCGCTTCCTGTTTACTTATTTCCCAACATGCGGCAGCCTTCGGCGAGATGGCGAAGCTGAACTGGTTATTGTTAAAGAGTACAAGGTACCTTGTCCTCGGAGTTTTATCAACTTAATGCTTCCAAGAGCCCTGTGAGGCTGCTCGGCGTGCTGGCTTGTCACTGAAATTTCCCGTTTGGAGGATGGCAAGACAGACCAGGATCTTCCCAAGTCTCCTGGCTGCTTGCATTCACATCACAGCTTGGCTGGGAAAGCGGCAGAGACTGAATAATGAGTAGATCTCCTCCAAACACAGCTGGGTGAGAGAGCTTCATTTTTAGACAGTAAAGCGAATCGTGAAAACCTCCCTAATGGTGTGGTTTGCTCCAGGGTTCTTTTGATACTTAAGAAGGGAAATATTAATCCTTGTGCACAGTACTCTTATTTTCAGCTTTATAGAGTTTTCTTCTCCAGCCATCCTTCTGTAGTGAGGCAATTCATTGTACTTGCGGCAGAACGGAAAGCATGAAGACGTCTTTCATAATCGAGGTGGTGATGGCCTTCTCATTTCCTGCCAAATGGATCAGACCACACTTTTAACCCTATAGAAAGAAACATGAATCAAAACAGGATTCGCTTTTAAACCTCCTACCACTTCCCTCAATTGCAAACAAGCAAAATGACATCAGAATTGAGCTGTGCAATTTCCATGTAGTCTGAGACAGCGCAGCCAAGCCGCCGGCAGCCTGGGATGCTATGGCTGGGTGGCCATGGCCGCCGTGAGAGACGGAAATGGCTCTGAAATTGCCCCACAATGGGAAGCTGTGTATCTGGCCTAGTCAAAATATAAATAATAATAATATTAAAAAAAAAAAAAGAATGTTGCCCCAGATTACAACGGTTTTGGTTAATAAACTGGAAGCCTCTCCTTCTCACCCAACTGGGATGATCTGAAAGTAACTAACCATTCAGCCACAAGGGGAACTTTGGAGCTTCTGTAATAAAGCAGAATCCCACATCAATTAAAATGGCTCACAGGTAAACAGCCCTTTTCCCACAAGGGCAGGGTTTACTAGGTGCTTGGTAAATCGGTCTGTAGAACAATGATTCACCCTCGATATTCAATCGCACATTTGTGACATGTTTATGCCCATTTATCAAATGCGCAAGAGGAACGTGCAAACTTGCAAGCATATTCCGGGGTGAAATACTAAAATGAAGTCTTGGGGTGACTTCTACAAAATGGCAACTTCTGTGCCATGAACAGCACAATCAGCAGCTAGCCTCCGCACTCCAAAGATCTGTGCCACTGCAGGGCACGCACGCGCACCCCACCCAACGCCACAAACGCGACTGTTTTGATTTCTGAGTTCACCTGGTGGCTGCACGTCTTCTTGAACAACACCAGCTCGATTTATGGCTTGCTCCTTCTCTGAAAAACACAACAGAAAAACTGCTCTTTACAAAGGTAGGGGGTGGGTCATGGTGGTAGAAATCTTTCTATTTCTGCGGGACAATGACATGGGACAATTCGGAAGCGATATATACTAGAGGCCAATACTCAAAGCTCTCAGGTTATGGAAGTTAGAGCCTACAGAGCAGACAGATTGGGTATTTTCAATACGAGCAAAGAAAGCTGTACTTCCAAAGAAAAGCTCCCGACTAACATCTTTTCTCGGTGATCTCAGCATTTTGGAAAGGCAACAAAACAACAGAAAAAGAACAATTTTGAAAGAGCTGGTGGGCGGGATATTATGAGGGGAAGGCTGCTGAATTGAAGGAACAAGTACAATTAAGAAAACGATGTAGTTTCTATGTCTCAAATGTGCTCCGCTGAAGGACTAGACCCAGAGCTAAATATGCTATGTTTTTGATAGGAAATAGAGCAGAAAATTAATCTTTGGGTGGGAGGCTTTGGTTTGGATAATTGAAGCTTCCCTAATTGATTGCAGGTGCTGTGCCAATTAGTAAGCGCGTTCCAGCTACAGCAGCTCAGCCCATCTCTTTGGAGATGTCCAACAGGCGAGGGCCAAGAGAAATTGGGCATTTTATGTCTGTGGGCTTCAAGCGTTCTGACACATCTTTCTAAGTGGTTTAGAATAAACCCAAGGTCTGTGAAAACAAAGACTTATTATTTTAAGTATCTTGACAAACAAATGGCGGCTTTTCAGGGGAAAGACTTGGAGCCAAAGGATGTTTACTACTAAATTATAGTAATTAAATGTTGTAATCAGACCTTTGTCTTAATCAGGCTGCCAGTGTTTCTTGAAATCCACATTCAGCTCTTATTTAATATTAGGCCGTCTCCTTTATTCCGGCCCCTGGATTCTCATAAAGTTACAAGAAGCATAAAGGTACAAGAAACAGGGACTTGCCAAATCGAATATTCATTGAACTTGCTTCTCCAGTGATGTGACAGAAAGTCAATCCTAAGTGGCCTACCTGAGAGTTTTATCAATGCTAAGTTTAGCTTTGGCAAATAAAACACTAGGCAACAGGGATTATGTGAATCTTGATATCTAATTCTAAGACAGACAGAGGGAAGACACAGCATAATGAAGCCCACTATAGGCAATGGCCCAATGGTTTCCCTGGGCCTCTCTGAAAAGTAGCAGGTAAGAGAGAACGAAGACCCTCAGGACCAAGCTATGCCAAAAGGCTTCTGCCATCTACAGTGGATAATGGAGCTCTCCAGTGTCAGATTTTCTAAAATAACTCAAAAGGTGATCTCATTTCCTAAGACATTAAATTCCTGTAGAATTGAGCCCTACCATACTGTCAACATGTAAGTTATCAAAGTACGGATGTGTCTCAAATAAGCTCTTAGAAAATGCCCATGGGAGCGTGGCTGGGTGGCTCAGTCGGTTAAGCAGGTGTCTGCCTTCAGCTCAGGTCATGGTCTCCAGATCCTAGGATCAAGCCCTGAGTTGGCCTTCCTGCTCAGCAGGGAGTCTGCTCTTCTCTCTCTCTCCCTTTGCCCCTCCCCCACTCATTCTCTCTCTCTCTCTCTCTCTCTCTCTGTCTTTCAAATAAATAAATAAAATCTTTTTAAAATAAATAGAATCTTTAAAAAAGAAAGAAAGAAAGAAAGAAAGAAAGAAAGAAAGAAAGAAAGAAAGAAAGAGAGAGAAAGAAAGAAAATGCCAATGGGTGCAAGACTACACTGCCCACTGCCACTGATGGTGCCAGGACAAAAACAGATACGATTTTCCATGCCTAAAAGGTCCGTTTGCCAATATTATGGAAGAGGTGAGGTGTTGTGGTTGTTGTTTTTTAAGATTTTATTTATTTATTTTAAAGAGAGAAAGCACGGGCACACACAAGTGTGGTGAGAAGCAGAGGGAGGAGGATAAGCAGACTCCGTACTGAGCACGGAGCCCAACGCAGGACTCCATCCCACGACCCTGAGACCATGACCTGAGCCGAAATCAAGAGTCAGACACATAACCAACTGAGCCATCCAGATGTCCCTGGAAGAGGTGAGTTTTTAAAAAAAATAATCAATTGCCAGAAAGCTTTCTAGCCATGGATTTAAGAGAATCAGACAGCCTGGTATATTGAACACATTCTCCAAGAGGCGGGGACTGCGAAGCTGGACACTGGCAGACTGCCAAGCACCAAAGGAAGTTGACTTTTGATAGCAAGGACAGAATGTCTAATTGTATCCTAACCTCTCACAGTGCAATGGAGAACCAAGGGAAGAGAAAGGAATCCCTGTCTTCACACTTTTCTTGCTAATTGCTAATGAGGTTCGAGAGAAGCTAAGGATTTATTTAAAATAGACCATAATCTCTTCATAATCCTTGTCCTTATGCAACCACCTCATTTTTTTTTGGCTTGGACAGGCAATTTAAACCGATTTGCTGAACTAGTTCCTATCAAGTGATAACCGGTATTAGCAACCTATCTACATCCCCTGGTTCTTTAATCCATTAATGTTTCATAAATACTCTAAAGCCAAAGCAGTCTTATATAAATTCACGATATGACACAAAGGCACTTTAAAATTTGTGAATGCGGACTATGCGAGAAGGAAAACAAACTGGTCCCTCGGGATTTAGCAGTATGTCTTGCTGAAGTTGACAGTAAGTTTCTATTTTGCTATCATTAGAGAAACAGCAAGTGTGTCTATAAACCTCAAGAAAAGGGCAACGCTGAAGTCAGAGGTTTAAGTATGCGAACAAATCAGGATAAGCTAATTACTACTGACTTTTCAGTAGTGAGCATGTTTCTATCAGCGGTGAAATGATTAAGACGCAAACATGCCGTACTGGGCTGGAGCTTCGTGATGCCGGTTAGAAAAGGCCCCACGCCAGTGTCTCAGCAAGCCCGACTCTGCCCCCTGGTGCTAAGGCAGTGGTGTGATTTGTAGCTTTAATTAAGGATCGTTATCTCTAGTCAAAGGGCCAAAGTGTTATTATGAAAACTGGTAATGCATGTGGGCGGGCTGATTCTCTGCCGGTAGTAACAGAATCCACCTAATAATTTTTAAGTCTCTGAAAATGAAAACATATCTTCATAGTAAATGTCCATACTGTCAAACAGCTCTACTGCGTGACTTGTGACTTCGACATTCACAATCACGCAGCAGAAGACAGTGTTCCCCAGGGCCCGCTGACAGCTGACTGGCTGAGCGTGCTCGGGTGGAGGGCCAGCAGCCAGAAACCGAGCAGCAGGTGCAGAAGGTCAGGACCTCAGCACCCTGCCCAGTGAGAAGACCCTGCCTCAGGACCCCTCCCCGCCACCTCCTCTTGGCAACAGACAGTTAAAAATAAAAGCAACTCCAAACCTGAAGTAATGGGACAAATGGCAACATGTGAGTGTGGGCTGTATATGAGATAATAGCATTGTGTCAATATTACAGTTCCCGGCCTGGCTAACTGCATTGTGGTTATATAAGAGAATGGCCTTGTTCCTAGGAAATCCATGCTGAAGTGTTTGGGAAGGAAAGCTCACAGTGTCCTGAACTTACTCTCAAATGGTTCAGCAAAACAACAGAAATAATTACCCATCTATGTAATTCTGTATGTATATGTGTATGTATGTACGCATGTATGTAAAAGTCTGTAACACAGCCCAGCATATGGGGGAAAGCAAATGCGGCAAAACGTTCACTGGTAAATCTAGGTGACACATATATGGGGGTTTATTGTACTATTCTTAGGTCTTTTCTGTTGGTTTGGATTTTTTTTTAATAACTGAAATATACAACCGCAAAACAAGTTTTTAGGACGTCCTTATACTTCCTTGTGACTGTTCCATGATGATTACTTCAAAGTATCTTTTTTTAAACAGCAAATAAAAAAATTAAAAATTACTTTTTCAACGTTCCCATTTCACTGCTGTTGCCTGGACACGTACTCTGTCTGCCTACAGACGGGGTCATCCAGGACTGGATGTGCCCCAGTGCCCAGTTGAACCAGCGGCAGAAGGGACCAAACTGCCATGGTGGCAAGTGCGAACCAGTGGCTCAGGGGGACCAAAGGGCCACTGGAGGCACTGACTCCTCCCAACACCAGAAACACTTGTGCTTCTTCACCAGAGAGTCTGGTTGAACCCAGGGAGCTCCGTAATGCCAGTTAGACAATAAGACTTTAGTCTGTCCCTGTACTGCACTGGACTCTCCAGTGAAAGAAATTAAAAAGCATATTCTAGCACCTGGCATGGGATAGGGAAAAGGCCCTCCCGAGGTCAGAAGTATTCCTGGGTCAAGCGATTTCTTCCAACCCTGTTCCAGTGCCGTACAACAGACTTCCAGCCGGGGGCAGCAGGTGCAGCAGTAAGAGAACGTGACCGACTGGGGGAGGACTAGGTCCCCTCACGACAATCCCGTGCAGCCTTTCCCTCCGCTAGTAAACACTCTGTGCTGTCTTCAAGGCACGTGAAACAGGGCATCATTAAGTAGCAGACAAGGTCAGGGAGTTAGGCTCTAGTGTCCACCCAGCAATTAACGTGCTCAGTGGCTCTGGACAAGTCACCTAAGTGAGGGGACTGAAAGAGCACGGGTTTTCTGGCAAAACTCTTGGGATTTGATGCTTCTGCACATCTACTTAAAGTTAAAAATGAACAGGATCACCGAACATGATCCAATTCTGTCCATCTCACAGGCTGGGATCAAATACATGTTATTTTTAAAGGCCATATTCAGGATCACGGTCTAGTTCTAGGCCACAGAGCCAGACTGAGCTCCGAGCTACAGCAGCTGTACTCTCCCCGAAACGTGGGCTCTTCCAACAAACCACACTGTGCCAGTAGGATGAAAGCTAAAAGGCATCATCTGGGGTCCCCTCCAGGAGCACGACGGAACTGTCCCCATACTTCCGGCATGGGATCGCTGACCACCAATGCCAATGCGGTCTCCTGAGGGCTCATTTTGGGACTCAAGTGTCACATGTAGAACTGACCTTGTCATCCCTGTTAACACCTAGGAAAGTCTGGCTGAGTTAGTGGAAGAGCTGAAGATCACACGACATGAAACCCAATAAGGCAGTCTTGTCAGAGCGGCCTGCCTGCTTTAAGGTACGGAAGACCGCCTTGATTTTATTTTATCTAAGCAGACTTCCCCTTCTTTCTTGCTGCCGCTGGGCTTATTCTGGCAGAGACCCTGTAATGGAGCTGTCCCCGCACTCCCCGTGCCCGGGCTGGCCAACAATACTCAGGCTGGCCCCGCTGAAGGGCCCGCACCGACCTGACACTCGGACCCGACATGGTAACGTGGGCTCCTCCCGAGCCAGCCCACTGGCCCCACTTCTCAAGGACTGGATGTCTGGCCTACCTTGCCCTGCGCTTCCAAGAACTGTGGCCTTCTCCTCGGTCTGCCCAGAGTCCTGGGGAATACAAATGTATGAAGGATGGTCGGGAGAGGAAGACCCAGGAGAGGCTAAGAAGGAGTGGCTGAAAGACAGGAGCAAAAGAGCAAAGGCAAGAGGACTGGCAGCGGGGGTGGTCACGGAAGCTCAGGGAAGACAGTGTTTCAAGAAGAGTGGGGGCTGTGCCTCTCACTCACAGATGACTGCACTTCCTGCGTTACAATGAGAACGGAAGTCATCACCCGGAAATGCCCACAACTTCCCAACACCGAACCTCTATTTAGCTGCATCCTTACCTGCCCTTCCTTCTGAGCCAGTGGAAGAGGTGTCCTGCCTTCGGTCCAAGGCTCTCCTCCATCTGATCTCAAGATGCCCTACCACCTGTCACTCTATGGATTATCTTCATCCTTCCTTGTCCGGACACCTCCTGGCTGTCCCACCCCTCCCTGAAACAAAACTCTCCCTAGACCCTCTGACCTGCTGCAAACATACTCTATCATTCTCCTCTACATACAAATACCTTTAAGTAGCCATTCAGTGGAGCAGCGACTCTCTGCCCACCACCAAACCACTGAAAGCATTCTTCACTAGATAACTCTGACCTTCACCTTCTTTTTCATGAATTCACTGAATATTCCCACTTCTAATCTTTCTGACTCCAAGAAGCCCAAGCCTGCTGGCCATACCCCTTTTCATCAAGAGTTGTCTTCATGGGACTTGCGACTGCAGTCTCTTCTGGTTTTAACCCTCTTGCTCTGGCCGCTCCTTGTCTCCTTTGATGGCTCCTTTCTTCTGATCGTGTGCTCTTCCAATACTGTGTTTACCAGTGTTCTGTCCCAGGCCAGCTTGTCTCTCGCGGTTTCCCAGTGCCGCCCTGGAGCCCTTAGCTCCGATGGCTCTGCCTCCCACCCCGTGCTCATCCAGCGCCCCATCCAGGCCCCACCTCTAGTTCCAGCTCAGGCCCAGTACCTCAGCTGGAGGTATCCCACTGCCTGTCCGCGATCTCCACGAGCACATCCAGATATCCCACTGCCTGTCCGCGATCTCCGCGAGCACATCCAAATTGTCACTCTCCTTCATCTCCTTCCCTCACCCTGTAGAGTTTACTTCTTAAATACAGCTCCCCAATTCAGTACTTCTCCCCAGTCCTATAACCACCACTGGTTCGGGCTACAGTCACCTCTCCCTAGTCTCCTGTGACCACAGCAAGTACAGCCTTCCTCTATCCGGAAATCTTGCTGACCCCGAGTGAGAGGGAATCCGATCACCTCACTCTTCGGATTAAAATACTTCCTTGAGCCTCCACTGGCTAGACACTGGGGACAGCAGAGGGCTGTGGAAGTGTTTTAATCAAGCAAGCAAGATGATCAAATACAAAAAACAAATGGCACGACAACAGCCACAGAGAAAACTGGAGTTCTAGACATTTTCTGACAAACAAGAATGAATTTTGCCAGTGACAACCGCTCATGAAAGAAATATTATCAGATGCACCTCAGAATGAGGAAAACGGACAATAGAAAGGAGTGAGATGTAGGCTCGGTGAGTAAAGAATGTGAGCAAAGAGAAACAATCAGTGACAGCACAAAACTCTGCCAGTACTAGGTGACTGGGAAGGAATAAATGCACAGAGGGGCGTGTGGTACAAGGACCAGGGCATTCTCCTCAGGTCTTTGTATATTTCCTAGGAGGATAAAGATATTGACGAACTTTAAACAGTAATCCTGAAAGAATAAAAATAGAATGTAAAACTTTCAAAAGAATAGAGGAGAAAACGAACTTGAAGTCGCAGAAACGGAGGAAAAAAAGGAGTTATAGAAATAGAAGATTTCTAAAACACAAAGTAAGATGCAAATAAATATAAATATATCAGTAAACATATATGAAAATGAGCTCAATCCAACAGTTAAGAGAAATTATCAGATTGGATTACAAAATCCAGTTTAGGCTGGTTATGAGATTTAAAGACAGATGCCAAAGAGCACCTGGGTGGCTCAGTCGGTTAAGCATCTGACTCTTGATTTTGACTCAGGTCATGATCTTAGGGTTGTGAGATCGAGCCCTGCGTTGGGCCCCCACTCTGCGGGGAGTCTACTTGTCTTCCTCTCCTTCTGTCCCTCTCCCCAGTCTCTCTCTCTCTCTTTTTTTTTTTTTAAAGATTTTACTTATTTATTTGACAGAGAGAAAGAGCCAGAGAGAAAGGGAACACAAGCAGGAGGAGTGGGAGAGGAAGAAGCAAGCTCCCAGCAGAGAAGCCCGATGCAGGGCTCGATCCCAGAACGCCGGGATCACGCCCTGAGCCGAAGGCAGACACTTAATGACTGCGCCACCCAGGCGCCCCCCTCTCTCTCTCAAATAAATAAATCTTTAAACAAGAATATTCTCTATTGTGTGCACCTAATAATATGGCCTAAAGATACCTAAGTAACAGAATTAAGAAGTTTGGTCTGGAATTGACATACACAGAACTCTGTACCCAAAGATGACATACACTCACTTTAAGCGCAGAAGGAACATTTCAAAACGGACCTGTACTAAGCCACAAAGCAAATCTTGACCAATCACCAAAATCATATAGCCTTCATTCTTTAACCACAAATGCAAATAAGGTAGCAATCAGCAACAAAAGGGCAACCAGAAAGACCACTGTGGCCACTGGGTAGAGAATGAGTTAGTAGTTGGGGCCTGGTAGAAGCAGGGAGACCGGCTTGGAGTCCAAGGAGAAGGTGAGGGAAGTGGGCTGGATGACGGTGGGGACAGTGAGATGGACAGAATGCTCTTACCATCTTGGCCGGTTATGTACCCCGGAACCTAACGCGGTACCAGGTACGCAGCCATCGCTAAAATCCGGGTTATAAAAAAATGCAAAAGAAGCTAAATAAATACTAGCTCAAGTGCTGAAACGAACTGCAGCTCTATCCTCCCAATAGACAGGCCAGGCTTTCGTGGCCCGGTCACCAATACCTCACCTGCCGGGACCCCAGTATACTTCCAGGTCAGCCAGCCCTGCTTAAATCTCCTTGTCTCACACTCCTGTCCTATGGCTCCTTATTTTTTAAACATTTTTATGGAATGCCTAATATAAAACTGTACCAGGTGTTTCCACACACCTGTTATCTCATTTAATACACCCCAAAACCTATAAATTGAGTCCTGCAAACTCCACTGCTATGGATGAAGAAATAGGCTGGGCTCAAGGAGGTTAAGTAACTCGCCTTAAGATCCTTATCTAGGAGGGATTTAGACCCTCGCCTGCCCTGCTCCCCCTTCTCACCCCCTCAGAGACAGTACGGTGCTGTGGTGTAGTGACTGAACACACTGGTTCAAATCCTAGATCTGACTTATCGGCTGTGGGTCCTTGTATAGGTCACTTAACTGTTCCATACCTGTCTGTCCACATATAAAATGGGGGTGATGATCACACAGCAGCTACAACAAATGGTTATGAAAACTACATGGGTTAATATATATGAAGTGCTTGGGATGCATGGCACAAGCCCACACCTTCGTCATCTGATCTGGACGAGCAAGTCTCCACCTCGGCACCATGCGCATCCTGGGGGGCTGTGCACCGCGGCACTTTGCAGCATCCCTGGCCTCTAGCCACTAGATGCCAGTAGCACCCTCACACCACCCCACTCCACCCCCAGTTGTGACAGGCAAAAATGTCTCCAAGATAGAACCAAATGTCCCCTGGGGGATAAAATCATCCCCAGCAGTGAGCCATTGTTTTAGTCTTCATAGTGGACACTTTTCCAGTGGGATCCAAAGCAGAGCCCCTTGTCCTAAATTCTATTCTAGATGCCCTAAGAAGATAGCCTGGGGCACGGATCCAGTCAGGATGATGGAACGAGATTATGCAGGGATTCACACCACCCTCTGTTTACCCCTACGTGTGGCGCATGGACCTAGGCTAGAAGGCAGAATGCACAGAGGCCATTTCAATCCTGGATGATGAAAGAAGCTACCAGGAAATGTGAGTGTGTACTTAAAACACCCTGCCTCCAGAAACCAAATGTTGTAGCATTTGTAACGGGCAGAGCATTTACACAGAGCTTTTGCCTTCAAATCGCCAAGCTTTCAGCTTCTGCTAATATTCTCCAGGGGGCAGGACTGGCCCTCTTCCATCTTCAAGATGATTCAGGTTTCCTGGAGAACAAAATGAGCCTCTAATGCCTAATATTTTCTCTCTGACAGATGGTTTCAGATGTATCAAAGTGCTAATCCTTGCTGAGGTATAGGTCTCAAGGAAGGAGAGTTTGGCTTTTAGAATGATAGAACTTGAATGATTAAGGAGGAAAATTACTCCCAGGATATTCACCATTGTCATGTGAGCAAACCGCTTAAAATGAAGGAAGACAGCAGAATCTGAAAAAAGATCTGAGGAAAAACTCAAAAACCCAGGTTAACAGTTTAGGTTTGAAACATTTCCGCTCAAAGCTGTCTCTGGGAGTGGAAATGAAGTGCAATAAAAACACCTTCAGGCTCAGGATGATTAGGGCTCCATGTGCCTCCCTCCAAGATCACCATTCCCAGCTTCCGTGTGTGGGAGACGCCCTGCACACACAGGCCAGGGTTGGAGTATTTGCCTTTTAACTAGCTGTGTGACCTAGGGCCCGTTATACAACCTCTCTGGGCCTGTTTTCCCGCCTATGAAACGGGCATTAATACCTACCCCAAAGCAAGGTTGTGGACATTACAAGATCCAATGTATACCTAACCAGACACAGTAAGCGTTCCGCGAATGCCACCTGTGAGCACGAACTAGTATTTAGTGTCAACCTACTATGTGTCGGCTGCCTTCGTTACCACCTGTCTCAATGGAGGCTAAACGGTCTTATTTTACCGATTACAAATATCTATTTATAGACAAGGATGCTGAGAGTACGAGAGATTCACACTTGTCCACGGTCACAAAGCCGCACACAGCCGGATTCGAACCCGGGGCCGCCTGACTCCCGAGCCAAGCTCTTTCCACGGCCCCACAGCAGGTGCGGGGCGGAAGAGAGGGGGGGTTTACTGAGACCAGGCCACCGCGCGGGGTCACAGGTCACTCACGGTACTCCTCCAGCCTCATTAGGGGCCGGAAATAGATAGGGTAGAAGGCGGCGCCGATCAGGGAGATGAAGCTGCCGAAGATGAGCACGGTGCGCAGGTTCCGGGACATGGCGCCGGGCAGGGGGCCTGCCCAGACCGGCTGAGAGCCCCGCTCGCTGGGTGTCCCGGTTCGCGCCGCGGGACCGTGACCCCGCTCGGAAGAGGCGGAGCGGCTTTCGCTTCCGGGCCTTGGAGGCGGGGCGGGGCGAGATAGGGTGGGGGCGGAGTCGGGGCGGAGCTACGGGTGGCTGGAGCCGGGAGGGGCGGGACCTCGGTGTCGCTCACCGCTCACCGCCCCCCTCCCCACCCTCCACCCCGAGCTCCCTGGTAAGGGGTTGCGCTTGCCCGGAGCCAGCGGCGTGGTGAGTGGGGTTTTGGCCCCTGCCCTGCGCGCAGCCCCCTCGGTGCTGCATTCTCCTGACCTCTTTGATCAGCCCCTCCTTTATCAGCCACGCTTTCTCATTCTACCCACCCCTTATTTGATTTTAGTGACTTTCTACCGCCAGCTGTGTGCTCTCTGTGGTTGGCTGATTTAATCTTCCTATCAGTTGGCCCATTTCACAGGTCAGGAAACCCCGGCTTGGCCGCAGGGCTTTGGACTAGTCACTGGGCCTGCTTGAAGGCTGTTGGAACGGATGAGAGACAAAGGGGCAACTCGCCTGCCCCAGGATGGGCTGCAGAGGGCTTCTAAACCCAGCCACGGGGACTTCTGGACCAAGACTAGAGGGGGAGGAGCGTTGTTTCAACGTGCAAGCTACAAGTGGATTTGTTCTGACTACGTTTTTCTATCCCCCTCTCTCCGTTCCCTTTGCTGAATGTCTGGGTTAGAATGAGGATGGAGAATAAATAGGGTCCGTGCAAGGCAGAGAGCCATCGGCCAGTCCCATTGATGGGACCCTGGGGCTTTGCCCTACGGCCTGTGGTGGGGACCACTGAGAATAGACATCCTCTTCCTCTTCCTATGATTCCCATCCTCCATCCTTCCGAGTGCGCTCTGGGGGCATATGAGCTACCCAGAGGTATTGAGCAGCTGAGATTAAGGTTCCTTGGGCCTTCACTCAATCCTTTATAAATAAGGATGCTACCAGCAGCTGGGGGCCGGGGAGCAAGAGGATATTTATCCTGACCCCAGCAGTATTATTTAGTCTGCAAAAGATCTACAATCTTTCAGAAACGGTGTGGAAAGCACAGGTTTCCTCTCTCTCTGTAGTTTTGTAGTTGAGTCAAGCTACTATCTACCTCTGTGCTTCCAGAAGCATATAAATCAGGTGTTCGATCTGTCGGCAGATTTATGGACTATCTGCCATGCTCCAAACACCAGGCAAAGTGCGACAAGGGACACCAAGATGAATAAGACGTGACCCTTGCTCTCCGGGAACCTGCCACGTGGATGAAGAGACAGGACATCTACATAAAAAGATAACTAATGAACCCAGTGCAGCTTGTTGCCAATGAGTGATAGGGTCCTGCGGGCTGCAGAAGTTCAGTGGAGGAAGACAGATGGCTATTGGGTGAGGCAGCGGCTCCTTGAGGCTTGCAGGAGCTTGTTATGGTGAGAACCGAGGACTTCCCAGCAGAGAGGGGAGCTGGGAGGCATGCTCTCTGTCACATGATATAAAACCCCAAGTGTAGTGCACAGTTGTCATTTTAGCAACTCACCCTCCATTTATCTTTCTGTTAATAGCACCGGAATATCTTTTGGCAAACCACTCCTCTCCCATTCTCAATCCATGAGGTAAACCAGACTTCTCCTCTGCGCCCCCCCACCCCAATGATTTTTTTTTTTTTCCAGTTCTGAGAGTTAAGCATATAACCAAGCCTGACTAAGCTCCCACACCACAGGGATTGATTGGGACAGGGTCCAGGTCTGATCATGCAGGGTCACTGCATCCTCCCGGCTACATGACCCACGTTGAGCCAGTCATAGTCTCTCTCAGCTGCTGGAAATCTGGAGTTGAACTTGAGGGGATTAGACGCTGGAGTCACTGGGCGCCACCATTTAGACACTGAGAATGAGGACAGGACAGCAGAAGGAAAGCTAAGAAGTGGAGAGAAATCAGTTGCTGACACTGCGTTTGAGCTCCTGGAGCCAACTGTACCTGAAAAGGATCGGCCCTTGGACTTCCCGGTAACATGAGCCAATGAAGTTCCCTCTTCCCTGAAGCCAGTTTGAGTTGGTTTTTTTCTGTTTATTTTTTTTATTTTATTTTTTTTTTACAACAAGAGTTCCAGATAAGTCACCACGAGTGTGATTTCATTTGCTTCACAATTCCATGAGCAGCAAGTCAAGGATTATCCTATCTTAGAGACCAGGTCACTGAGATCCAGAGACCTTTCTTAGGGTCACGCACCATTAGCTGAACCAGGACCAGGCTTTAGTTTTCATGATTCCTGATCTGACAGGCTCCTCCCTGAGACCTGGCTGTCTCCAAGAGCAAGCTCGCCAGGATGGCCGGATGACCCCTACCCACAGAGCCCCTACAAGCCAGGATGTCCTGATGAGTTACCGGCCATGCCTCCAAGTCAGGGAAGGACTAATGTGGGACAAACGAGCCACCCCCCCCCCCAAGTGGCAAGTAACCTGGTGGTTTCTCTGTCCCCTCGAGTTAATCTAACAGGTTTAGTCTGACCAGCGGCCAGGCCACAATGTATACAGATACAATAATCACCTTATTCGCAACACCAAAAAATTAGTTACTTATCACTTGCTTGCCACCGAGTCCTACCAAATATAGGTTCATCTCTTTGATCCCAATGTTCTCCCCATTTCTGAGGATCCCACTGACTCACAGATTCAATCAGCAAATACTGTGTACGGACCCCAGCAAAGCACTGCACTAGCTGACTGGGAACACAGAAAGGAAGCATCAGCATTTGTGTATCTGACAAAGGTTTACTGAGCCAGGCCCCGTGTGCCAGGCACATTTCAAATGCTGGTGAATGCAGCCAGCAGCGAATTAACAAGAGTCTGTTGTCCTCATGGCATCTCTAGTGCAATAGAGGGAGAAGATGCGGCAGTGGGTAGTAATTGCTTTTTGGTCCCCCAACCTTCCCTAATAATAGCTCCTGATTCTCCATTTGCATAGGGAGGAGCTGGGGCCATAACAAGAATGACCAGCTCAATAGCAACTAAATGGCAGAGCCAGGATTCGCATCCAGTCTGGCTGACTCCAGAGGCCTGCAATTATCCCCAGTCTACTCTGCCTTGCAAAGTCGGTGAGTCCATATTGTCTGAGTGTGGGTCCAATTCCAACCCAGCCCAATTGTTCCTTTTCTCCGAGAAAGAAGAATTGTGAACATGGGGACACGGGGACAGACAGACAGCACTGTGTGGTGGATTTTTTCCATCACTAATGTCCCAATGAGATGATTGCTTTTCTTCCACTTGCTTGTAATCCTAGAGATCCTCTCATTCCCCCTTGCAGTCGGATTCTCAGAGATCCATTACATCCTGCAGGCCACCCAGATACTTCCAGTAAACTCCCTTTGGATTTGACCTCATCAGAGTCTGTTTCGGTTGCATACCCACAGAAGACCTAATAGATGCAGAAAGTCCTGCAATTACCTCCGACACACGGCATAGACAAAGGGCCTGGGGCTTCAGAGCTGTGCTAATGTTTGCAAAAGCCAAAGGAAATTGGGATCTGGGGGAAGGTCTTTGTGCAAAGGGGGAGAGAACTCAAGGGATAGAAGGAGACAGGATGCAAGTCAAATATGTCAGGAGGCCTAGGGTGCATATTTTTATCTCAATCACTGAGAAAAAAAAAATTGGTTTGGGCTCCTATCTGGCTCTTTCTCCTTCTTCCCTTGGATGTGAAGATTGAATGCTTGCAGGGAGCAGACCACCAGTGGTGTTTCACATGGGGTTCAGACAGACATCAAAGTTAATCCGCTCTCTGATCTAAGCAAAATGGTGATGAGGGTATCCTGGGACAGCAGCTTCACTAATTGTGGCACTGCAGCCCAGCTGATGTATTTTTAGAATATTGTGGATTTTCATAAAGTGTCATTGCTTTCTGCAGGAAAACAGGCAGACTAGAAGCTTGGGGTTTGGAACAGAGTGGGATCTAATGCAGGGATCTCTGGACCTGAACTTGTAAGAATAAGAAAATAAGTACAGGAAACGTTTCCCTGTTTTTATCAGGCACTGTGACTTTCTGAGTGTCTACTCATCTGTATAAATATTTCCGATTTCGTTCAAGCTTTTCTTCTTTGATCTGTTCTTTACATCCAAGAGAGTTCCCCGAATATCTGTCTTGGCTTACCTCTTGCCACACCATGCACCCTATAGTTTTAACTAATATCTTTATGACTTTGTAGGGGCCAAGGGCAGGCGGCCCCAAGGTGGGCCACTGTGGCATGAACATTATTTTGAGTTAAAAGCAATCAGGGGCACCTGGCTGCCTCAGTCTGTGATGCATGTGACTCTTGATCTCAGGGTTGGGGGTTCAAGCCCCATCTTGGGTGTAGAGATTGCTTAAAAATTAAATCTCAAAAAAATTAAAAAAAAAAACAATCCAAACTTAGCAGATTCAGGAAAAGTTTTTTGTTTTTTCGTTTTTGGTTTTTATTACCTCCCCCTCAACTGCTTGCCTGTACCAGGAAGAACACTATTAATAAAGATTCCTCTTTACCTAAGAAACTGATTTGCCTAACAGGGCACATTTGTTTTCCAAAGATCTCCTTTCACCTTCCTGCTAATGCTCCTTCTCCCCTGCCCCTCTCCTTAGCTCATGTGTCACTGTCTTTGGGATTTCCCCCTGTGGATTCCCTATAACTACCCTATTAAATTTGGTTTTCTCTTGCTAATCTGTCTCGTGTCAATTTGATTCTTAGTCTTCGAAGGACCTTGAAAGGCAGAGTAAATTCTTCCTCCCCAACAGCTTCAGGAGCTACGAGTCTAGACCAGCCTTTCTGTTGAACTCCAGCCTCCCAGGGCTAGGGAAAATCCTGAGGTTCAAGACCCACTTGTTTCTGCCCTCTTCCTTTGACTCTCACTGCATCTGGTTTGGTTAGAGGCATTATCAGCTCTCCCTGGCCATGCTTCCTAATTTGTCTTGCAGGTGCCATCCCCTTCCATCACTAAACTGCCTCATTCATGGAGTACCCAAAGATTCATGGAGGACCCAAAGTACTTCTGGAAACAAAGATCTGATTCATCACTGCTCTTCTCAGAAGATTTCAGTTTCTCCCTAAAATATGAATTATTCAGCCTGGAACTCAGGGGTTTTTTAAATTTTTTTTTTAATTTAAATTCAATTAATTAACATAGGGTATTATTAGTTTCAGAGGTAGAGTTCAGAGATTCAACAGTTGCATATAACACCCAGTGCTCATTACATCCCGTGTGCTCCTTAGTGTCCATCACCCAATTACCCCCATCCCCCAACCCCCCTCCCCTCCAGCAACCCTCAGTTTGTTTCCTATACTTAAGAGTCTCTTATGGTTTGTCTCCCTCTCTGATTTCATCTTGTTTTAGTTTTCCCTCCCTTCCCCTATGCTCTTCTGTTTTGCTTCTTAAATTCTACTTGTGAGTGAAATCACATTGTATTTGTCTTTCCCTGATTGATATATTTTTCTTAGCATAATACCCTCTAGTTCCATCCATGTCATTGCAAATGGCAAGATTTCATTTTTTTGATGGCTAAGTAATATTTGATTGTATATGTATACCACATCTTCTTTATCCATTCATCTGTCGATGGACATCTGGGCTCTTTCCATATTTTGGCAATCGTGGACATTGCTGCTATAAACATTGGGGTGCAGGTGCCCCTTCGGATCACTACATTTGTGTCTTTGGGGTAAATCCCTAGTAGTGCAATTGCTGGGTCAGAGGGTAGCTCTATTTTCAACTTTTTGAAGAACCTCTATGCTGTTTGCCAGAGTGGCTGTACCCACTTGCATTCCCACCAACAGTGTGAGAAGGCTCCCTTTTCTCCACATCCTTGCCAATATCTGTCATTTCCTGACTTGTTAGTTTTAGCCATTCTGACTAGTGTGAGGTGGTATCTCATTGTGGTTTTGATTTGTATTTCTCTGATGCCAACTGATGTTGAACATTTTTTCATGTGTCTGTTGGCCATTTGGATGTCTTCTTTGGAGAAATTTCTGTTCATATCTTCTGCCCATTTCTTGATTGGATTATTCTTTTGGTTGAGTCTAAGAAGTTCTTTATAGATTTTGGATACTAGCCCTTTAGCTGATAAGACATTTGCAAATGTCTTCTCCCATTCTGTTGTTTGTCTTTTGTTTTTGTTGACTGTCTCTTTTGCTGTGCAAAAGTTTTTTATCTTGGTGAAGTCCCAATAGTTCATTTTTGCCTTTGTTTCCCTTGCCTTTGGAAATGTGTCTAGCAAAAAGTTGCTGCAGCTGAGGTCAAAGAGGTTGCTGCCTGTGTTCTCCTCTAGGATTTTGATGGACTCCTGCCTCACATTTAGGTCTTTCATCCATTTTGAGTCTATTTTTGTGTATGGTGTAAGGAGATGGTTTCATTCTTCTCCATGTGGTTGTCCAATTTTCCCAACACCATTTGTTAAAGAGACTGTCTTTTTTCCATTGCATATTCTCTCCTGCTTTGTCAAAGATTAGTTGACCATAGAATTGAGGGTCCATTTCTGGGTTCTCTATTGTGTTCCACTGATCTATGTTTTTGTCCCAGTACCATATTGTCTTGATAATTACAGCTTTGTAATAGAGCTTGAAGATCGGAATTGTGATGTCACCAGCTTTGGTTTTCTTTTTCAACATTCCTTTTGTTATTTCGGGTCTCTTCTGGTTCCATACAAATTTTAGAATTATTTGTTCCAGCTCTGTGAAAAAAGTTGATGGTATTTTGTTAAGGATTGCATTGAATGTATAGATTGCTCTGGGTAGCATAGACATTTTAACAATATTTGTCCTTTCAATCCATGAGCATGGAATGTTTTTCCATTTCTTTGTGACTTCCTCTGTTTCTTTCATGAGTGTTCTGTAGTTTTCAGAGTACAGATCCTTTGCCTCTTTGGTTAGGTTTATTCCTAGGTATTTATGGGTTTTGGGTGCAGTTGTAAATAGGATCAATTCCTTAATTTCTCTTTCTTCTGTCTCATTGTTAGTGTATAGAAATGCAACTGATTTCTGTGCATTGGTTTTATATCCTGCCACTTTGCTGAGTTCCTGTATGAGTTCTAGCAATTTTGGGATGAAGTCTTTGGGTTTCCACATACAGTATCATGTCATCTGCAAAAAGTTAGAGTTTGGCTTCTTCTTTGCTGATTTGAATGCCTTTTATTTCTTTTTGTTGTCTGTTTCCTGAAGCTAGGACTTCTAGTACTATGTTGAACAACAGTGGTGAGAGTGGACATCCTTGTCATGTTCCTGACCTTAGGGGAAACGCTCTCAGTGTTTTCCCATTGAGAATGATATTGTCTGTGGGATTTTCATATATGGCTTTTATGATATTGAGGTATACTCCCTCTATCCCTACACTGTGGAGAGTTTTAATCAAGAAAAGATGCTGTACTTTGTCAAATGCTTTTTCTGCATCTATTGAGAGGATCATATGGTTCTTGTCCTTTCTTTTATTAATGTAGTGTATCATGTTGATTGATTTGTGGATGTTGAACCAACCGTGCAGCCCAGGAATAAATCCCAGTTGGTCATGGTGGATAATCTTTTCCATGTACTGTTGGATCCTATTGGCTAGTGTCTTGGTGAGAATTTTTTCATCCATGTTCCTCAGGGATATTGGTCTGTAATTCTCCCTTTTGGTGGTCTCTTTGTCTGGCTTTGGGATCAAGGTAATGCTGACCTCGTAGAAAGAGTTTGTGGACCTCAGGTTTTGATCAACAGGCCACTGCTGCATCCTGTGTCCTCAGCTGAGTGAAATAATCTGTGTCTATGTTGTTGTGCTCTGTGCCTATGGCTGATCAAATCAGCTTGGACGTGTGACCTAGAACACAGTCAAAGGTCCAAAATCTCTGCCTAAGTGGGGAATGGGCTGACCCAATGAGATTCTCTGCCTCTAGAATTTCAGCTGTAAAGTCAGGGAGAGTCAGGAGGTTGGCAGAGGGAGCAGAAGTTGGACAGATGCACAGGGAGAGGCAGTAGCAGCATGAGGAGAGCTGTGAGTAAGTCATGGTGATGAATCAGCAGAAGCTGTGAGAGCAAAGTTTGGTGAGTAGATGCTATTCCCAGGCAATGAGAGAATTGCTGGGAATAGCAGGAAGCAGAGAACAATGGAAGAGAATTAAAATGAAGATCCACACATACCTGCTGCTGAGAAGTAACAAGTTACTGCAAGCCCTAAGGCTGCCTGGGATCCATTTATTCATTCATTGTTTTCTACCATTTTCTGTTGAGCATCCAGCATATGCCAGACCTCATTCTAAGCACTAGACAAGTCCTTGCCTTCATGGATAAAAAAGTAAAACAATCTTACAGATACAGAGAACACATTGGTGGTTGCCAGAGGTGGGTGGCTGGGGGTGGGCAAAACAGGTGAAGAAGGTCAAAAGGTACGAACTTCTAGTTATAAAATAAATAAGCCATGAGGATATAATGTACAGCATGGCAACTATAGTTCCGAATACTGTATTGCATATTTGAAAGTTGCTAAGAGAGTAAATCTTAAAATTTCTCATCAGAAGAAAATTGTCACTATGTATGGTGATGGATGTTAACTAGACTTATAGTGGTGGTGACCATTTCATAATATATACAACTATTGAATCATTATGTTGTATACCTGAAAAAAATATAATGTTGCATGTCAACTGTACCTCAATAAAAATAGATTAGAAAATAGATGGGACAGTTTGACATTTCTTACAAAATTAAATATACTCTTACCATACAATCCAGCAATCATATTCCTTGGTATTTACCCAAAAAAAAGCTGAAGACTTGTGTCCACTCAGAAACCTGCACATGAATGTTGATAGCAGCTTTGTTCACAATTGTCAAAACCTGGAAGCAATCAAGTTGTCTTTTGGTAGGTGAATGGATAAATGACCTGTGCTACTTCCAGACAATGGGATATTATCCAGTGCTCCAAAGAATGAGCTATCAAGGCATGAAAAGACATATTGAAGAAACTGAAGTGCATATTACTAAGTGAAAGGAGCCCATCTGAGATGACTACATACTATGTGATTCCAACTATATGACATTCTGGGAAAGGCAAAACTATGGAGACAATAAAAAGATCAGTCATTGCCAAGAGTTAAGAAAGAGGGAAGGATGAATAGACAGAGCACAGAGGAGGTTTAGGGCAGTGAAAATACTCTGTATGATCCCATAATGATGAATACATGTCATTATACATTTGTCCCAACTCGTGGAATGTACTACACCAAGAGTGAACCTTAATGTAAACTACGGACTTTGGAGATAATGACTTGTCGATGGGGGGGTCACAGAATGTAACAAATGTACCACTCTGGTGGAGGATGTTGATAAGGAGGGAGGCTGTGCATGTGTGGCGGCAGGAGGTATATGAAAACTCTTTGTACTTTCTGCTCTGTTTTGCTGGGAACCTAAAACTACCCTAGCATACAAAAGCCATTAAAGAAATTCATGTTTTAATAAAAAACTGAAGGAGAGATTACTCCAGATTAAAAGAAACTAAAGAAGTATTCCATAAGTAAGTAAATAAATAAAGTAAATGAATGAATGAAGTAATGGAGTAATGAGTTCTAGGAAGAAAAGTAGAGCTGGTAAGGGGACTGTGTGTAGGGGCAACTATTTTTACTTAGGTGTCAAAGAAGGCCTCTTTGAGAAGGTGACAGAAACCTGAATAAAGAGAAGGGGGAACCATGTGAATATTTAAGAAAAGATGAACCATCCAGGTGGAGGGTGAAGAGACTATGAGTGTGAAAGGGCTGAGCCCACAGTGGGTTTACTCTTCAAAGAACAACAACAAAGAGATTGATGTGGCTGGAGGGAAGTAAGCAAAGGAGACAGGAAAGGAAAACTAAGTCATCAAGGTAGCCAGGCAAGAGAAGCATGCCATGGGCCTCACGGGCCATGAAGGGCGTAAAATGTTACTGTGTGTTGCCTTGAAGGGGCACGTGCACCCCAATGTTTATAGCAGCAATGTCCAGAGCTGCCAACATATGGAAAGAGTCCAGATCTCCATCTACAGATGAATGGATAAAGAAGATGTGGGACACATATACAATGGAATATTACTCAGCCATCAAAAAGAATGAGATATTGCCATTTGCAATGACATGGATGGAACTAGAGGACATTGTGCTAAGCAAAATAAGTTAGTCAGAGAAAGACAATTATCATATGATTTCACTCACATGTGAAATTTAAGAAACAAAACAGACGAACATAGAGGAATGGAAGGAAAACTAAAATAAGAGGAAAACAGAGAAGGAGGCAAACCATAAGCGACTCTTCACTATAGGAAACAAACTGAGCATTCCTGGAAGGAAGATGGGTGGGAGATGGGGTAACTGGGTGATGGGCATTAAGGAGGGCACTTGATGTGATGAGCGCTGGGTGTTGTATGCAACTGGTGAATCACTGAATTCTACCTCTGAAACCAATAATACAGTATATGTTAATAAAAACTATTACTGTGCGTGTGATGGAGAGCAATTGGGGGATCCCTAGCAATCTTCCAATTCCAGTGCGTTCTGGCAAGCCCAGCTGCTCTATGGTTCCCATTCTTCTACGAATTCCTGTCTCCCTTAACTTATCCATAGAGCCCCATTTTTCCCATAAAACCCTTTAATCAGATGAGCAGGAAT
>NW_024426996.1:62155801-62195670 GCF_017311325.1 Ursus maritimus
TTTTCCTTTCTATCAACAAAGTGAGGCTGTCCCCAAAGCTGTCATGATTTTACCCTGAACGCCCTTTTCAATTTTGCTTTCTTCCTCTACCCCATTTCTTCTCTCTCCCTGAAATGACTTTCTCCCAAGACCCTCTTGTCACCATCCTTCCCTCCAAGGAAACTTCAAATCCCATTTGTTCTAGGGATGTTTCCATGATTACTTGCCCTGAAATGGACTCCTCTCTCTTAAATTCCTGTTTGGATTATTTTTGTCCATATAAGTAATGACCCCAAACGTAGTGCTTAAAAATTTTAAAAATAGGGGCACCTGGGTGGCTCAGTTGGTTGAGTGTCTGCCTTTTGCTCAGGTCGTGGTCCCAGGGTCCTGGGATGGAGACCCACGTCGGGCTCCCTGCTTGGTGGGGAGCCTGCTTCTCCCTCTCCCTCTGTTGCCCCACCCCCCCACTTGTGTTCTCTCTCCCCCTGCCAAGTAAATAAATAAAATCTTAAAAAAAAATTTTTTTTAAATAATTTATTATCACTAAGAAATCTGCAGATTTACTAGGTGTTCTGCATCACAAGATGTGCCTGGGGGCTGGGACAGCAGAAGTCATCTGGAGGCTTAACTGGACTGAGCCATGCAAGATGGTTCACTCCCATGGCTAACAACTGATGCACACATAGAGCGATTGACCACAGCACCCATCAGTGATGTCTCCTAGCACAGAAGGTCTGCTCAAGAGGGAGCATCCCGAGAATACCTGGAGGAAGCCATAAGTCTTCTGATGGCTTAACTTTGGAAGGCACTCAGAGTCATTTCAACTGAATCGTATTGGTCAAAGACCAGATTAGGAGCCAGACCAGTTTCAAGGGGGATCTAGCTCTCGATGTGGGCACCGTTGAGGAATTTGCAGTTCTCTTAATCTACCATAGCTCCTGTGGTGTTTTTTTAATAAATACTAACTATAGCGTCACCTTTTGTCTTATATTGCAATTATTTAAGTGTCTCTTTATCTTACATACTAGATTTTCAGCCCCTGATGAGAGATTATATGTTATTTAACCCAAATCTTTCCATGTAATAGCCACCACCACATTTATTTGTTAAATGCCTACTGTAGGTTTGATCTCATCTAATCAAACACATGATCTCATCTTATCTCTACCCTGATAGAGTAGACATTATCCCCATCATACAGATTGGGAAGCTGAGGCACAGAGTGACTCAGCCTTGCCCAAAGTAACATAATTGGTAAGTGGCAGAGCCAGGATTTGAACCCATTTAAAAGCCTGTGTTCTTATTCTCTGGCTTCTATTGTCATCTCACGATCTCAGTCTTGGCACCTAGGAAATGTGCTTGAGTCAATCTGTGTTGGTGTTATGGACGTGTCCCTGAGCCAAAGAACAAAAGGGAAAGAAAAAGAAAGCAAGCTGTACAGGAAGCAAGGCGGGAGGGGCCGAGTTGTCAGATGCTCCAGGCGGCTCCACACGTGGTCCAGAGGTTCAGCGCCGACTGTCCTTTGCAACTTGATAGACAGAGTGCAGAGCATTTGGGAGCTCAGCAAGAGTGAGAATATTTATTGGGTTTGAGTGCCTGATTCGAAACTTTCCTCCCAGATTCCAATTTTCTATCTGCCAAGATAAGTGATGGAGGTTTATGGTTCGTGTTCTAGCCCATCCACCCAGGCCAGGGAACTACAACTTGGAATTTCTGACCTGCTTCCTCCCAGCTAAAAGTGAATCTAGATTTACTTCCCATTAGGAATAAGCACCATGTCTCTGCTCAGTGAGATCCTAATTTTAGAAGATTCTGCCTTTGTTCTGGGAATATCTGTCTAAGTGCACAAGGTCCCTCTTTGCAGAGGGGGAGACACTTAAACCTAAGGTAAGTGGAAATTTCATATCCAGGCAAATGGCAACTAAAATCTCAATACTTTTTACATTAAACCACCTCTTATACCTCTGTCCTATTAGAAACATAAGGGCAGTGATGGGACAGAAGTCTGAAAGGCCATCTCAGGTCCTGCCCTAGATCATTCGGGCTGATGTACCAAAATACCACAGACTGGGTAGTTTATAAACAACAAACATTCGTTTCTCACAGTTCTGGAGTCTGGCAAGCCCAAGCTCAGAGTGCCAGCATGGCTAGGTATGGGCCTTCTTTCTGGTCCACAAACTTCGCCTTCTTGCCGTGTCCCTACCTGGCAGAAGGAGCAAGGGAGCCCTCCAGGGCCCTTTTAGAAGGCATGAGTCCCATTCATGAGGAGCCTTCCCTCATGACATTAGCACTTCTCAAGGGTCCAGCCTCCTAATACCATCACCTTTGAAGGTTAGGATTTCAACGTATGAATTTGAGAGGAAAACAAGACATCCAGGCCACAGCAGTTCCCTGTGCACATGTGAACAGTTAATGCAAAAAGATGGAGGCAGAGATATTTGTAGCCTCTCTCCGCCATAGCCCTCACACTCACGGGGCTGGCCATCCTCTGCCCACGTATGCACCATTCCCGAAGGACATCCCCTCTGAATGGTGGCCACATTCTTGGCCATTACAGAGCAAGTGTGTCCTCAATGCTTCAAGGACATAATTATAAGGCCTGTACACACCTTGGGAATTACAAAAGTATTTCGCTAGTCAGCCAACATTCTTAACTCTTTACGGTCAATTCTTGCTTTAGGTATATTCCTGAGCCCCTAGAACGGTATGGTGTAGGCAGACCTGGTCTGAGGACGCAGAGGAGGTCCTTGGCTTCGTGCAGGATAGAAATCAGAGGTCAGCCAGGAGGAAGTGAGAGCAGAGTTTTTTGAATACTGTAGGCGATAGAGTATAGCAGATGGAGTGTCTCAGAGACTTAGAATTCTAAGAAATGAGTCTCACTGTTGTTTGGAGTTAGAGGTTATATTGGAAAGGGGTCCGGGCTACGTCTTCTTTCAGGCATCCAAAGTGCGTCTATCAAAAGCAAGCATCAGGCGTTATTCCACGAATCACTGAAGCTAGAGGGAATTGAGGCCAGTGTCAGCTGAGGTTTGTTTGAAGCGAATATCCAGGAGCACGCTTGGGATCCAGTTTTTAGGTGTTATCAGGCCTAGCACGAGACTCAGAGAATGATTAACTTTCTTGCCTTCCCCTTGGAGTAGCTTCTTTGGTTTACTCAGATGCAAGGTGAGACACAGAACATGAGTAAATGAGGCCCTGCAGAAAAAACAGCAGAAATGGAGCCTTTCTAGGGGCACTTGGGTGGCTCAGTCGGTTGGGCATCTGCCTTCGGTTTGATTGCCATCATCCCGGGGTCCTGAGGCTGGGCCCTGCATGGGGCTCCCTGCTCAGCGGGGAGCCTGCTTCTCCCTCTGCCTCTCTTCCCTCGTGCTCACTCACGTGCACATGCTCTCTCTCTGAAATAAATAAATAAAATCTTAAAAAAAAACAAAACAATGGAGCCTTTCTGAAATGGAGTCCCTTCAGTTTCCCTGTCTCTGGCAAAAGGGTACAGCAGCCTATAAAAACACTGTCTTAAGACCCTAGAAAGTCTGAAATGATGGAACTCTGCCAAATAGTAGAGAAACCCATTCTGAAAATACCAACATTTTGTGTAGTAAGGTCAATAAATGTCATTGATTCATATTAACAGCAATATTATCTAATGCGGACGTTAGTCCTACTGAATATTTTCACTCCTCTATTCCCTGCCACCTACCCCCATAACTACGCTCCACACAGCAGCCAGGGCTAACTTTTAGAAATTAAAATCAGGTTGTATGACCCCTTGCTAAAGCATTCCAAATGCTTCCCAACGCTTAGAATAATATCCAAGCATCTTACCATGTCCCAGAAAGTTCTAGATCATTTGTCCCTGCCTATCTCTTCCATCTTACCTCCCTCCATTCTCCCATATTCACTGGTCCCAGCACACAAGTTTCCAGTTTGCTCTTGAACACAACCCATCTGATCTGGCCACTGTACCTTTGCACTTGCACCTCCTTCTATCTGAAACGCCTGCGGCGCTGCTCTTGGCCTTGTTTTATTTGTTAACTCAAGCGTCTGTTCAGGTGACACTGCCTTAGAGCGTTCTCCACAATCACATAGTTGACAGTGGCTTTCATTCCCCTTCTCTCTCCCATTCCTCCCTCAACCCCCGCCCCCGTCACGTGTTAATCCCTGCCCTTCACTCTAGAATGTAAACACCATGAGTGCAAGAGCTTTCTCTATCTCCCTCCTATGTCTCCAGGACCTTCTGGAATATTTGGGTCATAGTAGATGCTCAATAATAAATATTTGTTGACTGACTGGCGATACTAATTTCTTAACATTTTCCAGGCATTTTAGAGACACTATTGCATGGGGGAGCTACATGGAAACTTAATCTCCCTTGTGAAGGCAGGGAACGCCTTGCTTCTCTTTCATTATTTAATTATCTTCAAAGCTTGGGATTTCAGGAAGATTAAAAATCTTCCTTATTCCAGTTGTCACAGCTACATGCTCTCAGGCCCAAGCACAGCACCTGTGACTCTGACACTGAGAGCCGGTGTCTGGCCTTGGGGTAGGATCCGCATGGCGAGAAAGCATCCTTAGACCCTCACCACTGGAATCTTTTGAGCTTTTAATTAACAAAGTATTTTCTGTTTCTTTCTCATTCATGGTCAGGATTTTGATGAGCTTGTAAGTGGGAGCTCTGTTACTTGGAGGAGGCTGAAGGAAGTGCTTAGGGCTGAGAGGGGCCAGGGCTGCCTTTAGCCATTGGCAAAAGATTCAGCGATGTTCCAGCTGCCTTAGCCAGGATCTGTGCCGTCCACACCCCATGTGGGAGGATGGCAAGGCACTGCTTGTCAGCTGCACTGCGTTGCTGCACTTGCTGGGATGCTCTGCTTACCAGACATTTCTGTCTGTCTACAGCATCTTTATGGACATGGGGGTCCCCAAGTTTTCAGTGGGGGAGGTCAGCAGGCAGCAGTTTGCTCCAGTGTTTTGTCATTTGGGCACCTTCGTGTCAGCATTTGGGTTACATCCAGGCTGTCTCAGCACTTCTGAACAACCAAGGTCTGGAAATAGTTCATGCACAGAGCTGGCTTGCCGAGAGAAGTCGTCTCAGCTGAGTAACAGTGCTTGTCTGACTGCTCTCCACTCCATGGCCCGAGGTCCAGGCCCGCTTCTCACATCCACCTGCTCCGGACCTTTCAGAGCCAGGTGAGGTCTGGAGCAAAGTTCGGCATTTAGATGCAGCATTGCACTGAGACAGATCTGGGTTTGAGTCTTTACCAATGTATTTAAGCCGCCAAGCCTCGATATCTTTACTGTAAAATGATAACTATTATCTACCCCACAAACTTTTTGAGAGGATTAAATGAGACCTTGTGTGCAGTGTTCAGAACAGGAGACGTCAGCTGTTATTATTTGGGTTCAAGTCTGTGTATGGCACCTTAGCAAGCTCTCTGGGCCTCAGTTGCCTCATCTGTAAAATGGGGGTAATGCCTCATGATCATGTGACTATGAAACGAGAGTGTGGGATACATGGTCAAGCACTGTGCAAATGCCAGCGAGTTCCATCAATGAGCCATTTTCATTCCTGTCCACCCCCGCCACGAAGTTGACTTTTTCATGAAACCCTACACATGAATATGTCATCTGTCTTACTCATTAAAAAATGTAGAAGTATACAATAGGGTAGATTGCATGCAAATGCTGAGAAGCTAAAAAAGAAGCAGAAGAAGAAGGAGAAGAAGAAGCAGCAGCAAGTAGCATTAAAATAATCATTGCATGAGTGACTGGACTATTGTTCCTCAGGGGAAAGTATTTCCCAGTTTGTTTAGAATAGCAAAAAAGAGGGGAAAAAAGATTTGATGGTTATTTCTAATCTGTCTCCCCCAGGGAAAATATACCTGAGTTATGGGGTATTTTTTGTAAAGTCAGAGTCTAGTATAAAATGAACAAGTTAGAGAACTTCTGCGAGGCGAGCCTAAGGGGATTAGGACAGGGACGCCTGGTTGCACGTCATTCCTGGCACGGAACTTCCTCTTCCTTGTGCCCCACCCCACCGCCGTGGCCTGCTGGCACCTGGGTATGCCCATGAAGAGCTGTCTCAGCTAGCTTCACTCCAGGCCCCCTTGCAATGATGTCCCGGACTCACAGCTGATAGCTGACAGCCCTCTCAGCCCACGCCACTCCCACCAGTCTTCCTCACCCCTAGCAATAATTGATGCTGCTAGGGCTGGTACCTCTGAACGCAAGCTGCTTTGGGAAGAGGATCTAGACAGATGTAATCAAGTGAAGATGAAACCATTAGGTCAGGACCTCATCCAATATGCCTGGTGCCCTTAAAAGAGGGAAATTTAGACACACAGGTGAGTGCCATGTGGAGACTGAGGCAGAGATTGGAGTAATATCCTCTGCAAACCAAGGAAGACTGAGGATGGCCTGCTGCCACCAGAAACCAGGAGAGAGGCATGGAACAGATCCTCCTTACAAGCTCTCAGAAGGAATCCATCTTGCCAACACCTTGATTTAGGACTTCTAGGCTCCAGATACAGCCACCAGGGTTCTACCACCAGGAACCTCTGTTTATTTGAATCTCGCCTACGATTGTTCTTCCTGGGACAAGTTTCTGCAGCCAGAGTCCCACCCTCTCCATCATCACACCAAGATCCACCCTTTATGACGACTGCCCCTTCACCTGCCCTCTAAACAAACTCTGGTCCCAAAGGCGACCAGGGGCCCTACTGTTTGCTTTGGACCGGAAAGTGCGGGGTGGCAGCGGTCAGCTAATGCCAGGGTGTTACCCGTCCTTTATATTCCAAGGCTGTCTGTTTCCAGGATACAGGTCTCGTGATTCCGCCTTTGTGATTAATGTGGAAGCCATTTCTTGACGTAGTGTGTTAATAATACAGCGGAGGCACACAGGCCTTGGTGGCGCAATGTGACAGCACTTTTATCTGACCGGCCCTCACCCCAGTCCATTCCTGGGAGCCATGTAGGCAGTGCAAATAGGCAAGAAGTTGCAAGATGAGGAGAACTGAAGTCTGAATTAATCAACGATTTGCCTAGGGTAGTGATTAGCTGTGATTTGGACCTGCTGCCTAGCATGTCAAGCATCGGCTCAAATTCCTTAATTTTCAACTTTTTCACAGTGCCGACAGGACTTTTCTAATGACGTGCATTCACCTGCTGATGTGTTTGGAGGGCAAAATACGAACTCATTAAAAATGGGGAAGGCCCTACTAGCTGAAGCTTCCCTGTGGGTGAACTTCAACTTTCCATACTCCCAAAGAAGGGGACAGTGTCAGTCATAATTATCAGCAGGTGGGTGTCCTCCTGTCAATACCTCAAGGTCAAGGCCCCAATTTTGCTTTTTTTTTTTTTTTGTACCCTTAAGAATGTCTAACAGAGTGGGTGCTTCTGGCATACTGGTATGCTTGACTAAGTATAGAGATTTAATTCAGGCCACAGTGTCCCTAGTTTATTAAGTACGGTGGTTAAGACTTTGAACTTTGGGGGTATGGGGGGCCAGAGTGTCTGGATTAGGATGCTGGCTGGCTGTGTGATTTTGGGAAGGTCAGTTAACCTCTCTGAGCTTCAGTCTCTCATCTGTAAAATGACTTGTTAGAAAGCATCAATAAGGTAATATATCCAAAGTGTTCAGCATTCAATAAAAAGGCATGTTATTAACTGGTGACTGGCAGAGTGCTGACCACCGAGTTTGTCTGGCTCTGGATCCCAGGCCATTGCCCATCTTGAAAGTTCAGCAGGACTTCCACTGGAGTTGCTCTCCACCATGGGATGATTTGTCACAACCAGATGCAGAACCAGCAGCCGCATGCTATAGGAGCCACAATGGGCACTGCTTTATCCTTTCCATAGATGATTGAGCAGAGGGCCAAGCCCCCAAACTTACGGCCAAGAACCCCCCCCAACTAGTTGGTGATCCAGAAATCTCGGGAATGTCCTTGCCTGTTTTTTTGGGGGGGGTGGGGGAATAGAAGCTTTCCAGACTCCTTTCAGTTCTCTCTTCCAGGGCTTGTCAAAGGCCTATTTTGTAAGGACGGGTGCACAAGGAGAGAAGACCCATGTTAGGGTTTTATTCCGTTACCTCCTCCTCCTCCCTGCCCCGAGGCACAGGTGACTGTGGTCTCAGACCTGGAAGCAGGGCTCCTGGCTACCCATCTCTATTAGTTTCTTAGGGCTGCCCTTCACAAGGTAGCCCGCACTGGATGGCTTAGAACAGACATGGATTGCTCCACATTTCAGGAAGCTGGAAGTCCAAAATCGAGGTGTTGGCAGGGCCAGACTCTCTGTGACGGCTCTAGGGGAGAATTTCTCTGTGCCTCTTTCAGGTTCCGGTGTTGCTGGGCATCTGTGGCCGTCTTTGGCTTGCAGCAGCATCCCTCCAGCTGCCTGGTCACCTTGTCCCCATGTCTCCACATGGTCTTCTCTCTGAGCTCATCTGTCCATGTGTCCTAGTTTCCTCCTTTCATAAGGACACCAGTCGTATGGGATCAGGCCTGCACCCTAATGACCTCATTTTAGCTTGACTACCTCGGAAAGATTCTTTTCCAAAGAAGGTCGCATTCTGAGGTCCTGGGAGTTAAGACTTCAACCTAAGTTGCGAGACACAATTCAATTCATAACACCATCTGTGCTGGTTAATTTTATATGTCAACTTAATTAGGCCACTACGACCAGATATTTGGTCAAACTTCATTCTAGATGTTTTCTGTGAAGGTATTTTCTAGATGAGACTAATGTTTAAATCAGTAGACTTGGCATTAAGCAGATTACTCTCCATCCAGTCAGTTGAAGGCCTTAAGAGAAAAAGACTGACTTCCCTGGAAAAAGAGGGTATTCTGCCTGCAAACTACATTTGGACTCAAACAGAAATCCTTCCCTGGATCTTGCAGCCTATCCTGCAAGATTTGGGGCTGGTCAAGCCTCCACAATCATGTGAGCCAAAATTCCTGAAAATAAACCCTCTCTCCCTCTCTCTCTGTATATACACAAATATATAAATATATATATATGTATATATGTATGAATATAGAGATAGATCTCTATATGTGTGTTTATACATATATATCTACACTGTTTATATATACATATAGAGACATTTCTATATCTATTTATCTGTATATACACGTATATACATATAAGACACATATATATGTAGTAACCGAGAGAGAGTTGGCTCTGTTTCTCTGTTGGTTCTGTTTCTCTGGAGGACTCTGGAGAACCTGACTAATAGCCCATCCAAGGATCCCTGTAACCAGAGGCCCTCTCTTCGTCCTCAGGATTTGGCAATGGTGCTACAGTTACGGCAAGGCTAGTGATGCCTCACCTGGACAGCAGAGGATACCAGAGTGCCTCTCCCCACATCACTGTAGACAAACTATCAGTCAACCATTGAACAAGCATTTCTGAACCTTCAACTTTTATTATTCCCTTAGCAAAGGAAGGTTGAACAGTTCAGGCTCAGCTGAACTGCTATAAGAGATGATGGGGAAGAAATGAGAAGAAATTTCTGAGCTACACAAGATGACAGAGGCTTCCGGAAGCTTCCAGGCTTCCTCTGTTGTATACAAGGAGTCGGAGCAGCATCACTCTTCTAAAATAATGCACAACATTTTGAAGCCTATGTGGTTCTCTATTTCCTTCACCTATTGCTGTGTAACACACTGCTTCAAAATTTGGTCGCTTAAAATTACAACTATTTTATTTGTCCCTGACTCTGAGGGTCAGCAGTTCATGCTGGGCTCGGCGAGGTGGCTCTTCTGCATCTCTACGGGAGTCACTTCTGCAGCTTCTGCCACCTGGCAGCATCCCAGGTGCCTCAGCTCAGGCTGCTCTAACACAGATGCCATAGACGTTGTGGTTTAAACAACAGAGATGTATTTCTCACCGTTCTGAAGCCTGGGAAGTCCAAGATAAAAGTGCCAACCAATTCAGTTCCTGGTGAGAGCCCTCTTCCTGTTTTGCAGAGGGACTCCTTCTTGCTGTGTCCTCTCATGGCAGACACAGAACCTCCTCCATGTTCCTCCTAGAAGGGCACTACTTCCATTCTGGGGGTCCCACCCTTGTGACCTAATTACCTCCCAGAGGCCCCACCCTAATACCGTAACACTGGGGGTTAGGCTTCCACATATGAACTGGGTGCATGGGGAGGGACAGATACTCAGTTCCTAGCACTAAGACTAGATGTTCCAAGATGGCCTTACTCACATATCTGGCAATTGGTACTGGCTGTTGGCAAGGATTCTCATTCCATTCAAGCTCTTATTTTCAAGATCATTAGCCAAGGCTTTCTTCCCTGGTCTTTCTCTGTTCTAAGCAGGTGACAGTGGAAGCTTCAAGGTCCCTTAAGGCCTAGGCTCAGAAGTCACCAAACATCACTCCCGTTGTATTCCTTTGGCCAAAGCGAGTTACAAAGCCCTCCTATGTTCAAGGCAAGGAGGAACAGACGCCGCCACTTGGCAGGACGTGGTGCGAAGTGACGTGGAGAAAGGATGTCTATGCACTGATGTGAGGTTTCATTACGGCCAACTTTGCAAACAACCGCCCACGTTCAGTAGGCAAATTAAACTGGTGAGTGTAAAGGGCGAGTTATGTCTGGATACGTCAGGGAAGGTGACAGCATGATACTGATCAGCACCAGAGAGCAGAGGGGCATCTCGGATGTGCAAGGACATTGCTATATATTATGCCATTTGATTGAGAACCCAGCATGGAAGTTTTTTGGACTCTGCCTGATTCAGAGTCTAGTCTATCAATTTTTTTCTTATGAAATTAGGTATTTGCCTCATCCCTGTTACAGCACAGCCAAGAGCATCTGGCTGAGCCGGCTAACTTATGTTCTTAGATTTTCCTTGGCAGAAATTAATTTTTTTTCTTAAGAATTTTTTTTTTCTTTCTCGAGGCTGAGTCTTTGGGTTAATACTAGCGATCCACAATTCATAAATTTGTTCCTCTTGGTTCATTGTTTCAAAATGAGACTTTTAATAGATTCCAAAGACTTAATAAGAGTGCTGCCTCGTCACATAATGAAGTTACCGTGCACGTGGCTGACAGGTAGTAATTTATTATTATCCTTGCCCCTGATAAGAGTCGTGCCATGCACAGTGGGTGCCTAATAAATATTAGCTATAACAACACAAGCGGAGGAAGAAAGTTTGTCCTTTTGTGTCTCAACCAACCGTTCATAATACATCTTTCTATGACTACCATGTCTATTCTCTGTTAATTTTATCAATTATACGTAGAGGGGAACTATAGCAGGGTGTCTTTATTATTGTTAGTTTAAATGTCCTAATTTATCCTGCCACCGTGTTTTGCTTAGTGTAACAAGTCACAATATTTTTCCGTCCCTGCAGTGAAAGACTGCAGTAAGTTGATCTCGCTAACAAGAGATAATTATTATCTTCCTCAAGAATGTTACTGTATATGCATTGCTAAGTGTTCCAGAAGGATTAATATTTCTATGAATTTTGGACAAGATGAGGTGGCAGCCAAGAAAGATAGGACTGTTTTAATATTTGTCCTTGTTCCGTTTGCATATCCATCACCGGCAATTTGTTAATGCCGCGTGTGTATTGGTCTGTGGTCGCGTGGAGAATTAATGCCCCTCGACCGACTAGTACATCCAATTCCAAAGTGAGAAGTAGACAAGTCAGAACATTGGACAGTTCTGGCAGTCACGGGGGTTGCGTTCAGGAGGAACTTGTGTGCAGGGTGATGCTTTTCTGAAAAGTCATCTGTGATATGGCAGATTTGCAAGCACGGTTCATTGATGTTCAAAGGTTTCTTCCTCACATGAGCAGAGCTATTCTGGCACTTGGAATTGTACAGGTTTTTGGCTTTTTTTTTTTTTCTGGCTTGTTTGTTTTTATTGTTGTTGGAAGCAGACAGGGGAAAGTGAAAGGATTTAAAATTCAGCAGAGGATTGGCGATAGAGGTCGGTGGGGTTGGGAAGTCTTTGGCAAGCTAAAAAGAAATGGAAACCTCCTGAAATGTTCAAGTTCGTGCGTACATCAATTGCACCGGACACCCTAACCAAACTGCATGTATGGGGGTATTAAATACACTGAATTCTCCGAAGACATTTCTAGTGAAGTCTTCTATTTAGGAAAACTTCAGGTGAACCACAAGTAGGCAAATGTTGATCTATTAACTTGAAGTTGGAATTTGGCTGTCATTACTAAGCATTTGTGAAATACCTATTTCTGTCATTCATGCGTTCATTTAATCAACCAAAGGATAATTGTTGAAGGTCTCCTGTGAGTCAGATGCGTGGTGGGCTTTGGGAATATCAGAGGATTTGCAGTCCAGAGAAGGAGAAAGACAGCAGACAGGCAGTTTCAATAGGATGGAATTTATGGTAGGGCTTAGCACGCAAGGCTGTGTACGTGCACAGAGATGCCTCAGGCCCGATAGAGGGGATCTGGGTGGGCCTCTCAGGAGGAAGGGGCCTCTCAAGAGGAAGGTTCCTTTCAGGTGACGCAGAAGGTGGGAGGAGAGGTGAGGCGGGAGGAGTAAGCTGCAAGGATCTGTGGCAATCAGACCCATGCTGCGGGCTTTGGCCGGTTGGAGGCTTGGCGGCTGTAAGAAAAGAAGTGGCATGACCAGGCGGAGCCGTTCAACCCTACTGTGCTTGTAGTGAGGCAGGTGGTAGAGAGAGGTGTCTTAGGTTGGGTTGCCCAGAAGCAGAGCCTGAGACAGGCTTCTTGGGCAGGCAGCTTCCAGAGGGAAGAGTGAGCAGGGTAGGGGGCTCTCAATGTCCTCCACGTGGGGGAGATTGCGGCATGCCATTGCTGGAAAGGAAAAGGGGAATCAGTTCTTCTAATGGAAAATGCATTAGGCTTTCTGAAGAGAGCCGCTAAGTACAGAGTGAGAACTACAGGACATTACCGGTGGTTTGGCGGAGGGTGAGACCTAAGAGGTGTATCCATCAATCACAAAGAAAAGAGGCCCACAATTCCGAATTAATCAGAGGGAGTGGGATTTGAGTAACATTGAGAGATCTGTCAGGCAAGGCAGGGATGCGGTTCTGCTAACATTCTGAAAATAAATAATCCTCTCCTATTTCCATCAGAGGCGCTTAAGGTAATTTGCAAACATTTGCAGACCAGCCTTCATGGGGGCTGAACTGCAGGCAAAGCTCCCACTGACTTCACAGGGAGCTCCCAGGGGACACGCAGCAAGGTGAGGCCTTGGTTCTGGGTAATTAAGACTTATGGCACCCTTGTTAGCGCAGAAATCCCTGCTCGCGTCATTGAAATGCAGCAGCCCTGCAACCTCGTAGCTTCTCAGTGGCCGGCGGCTGTTAGAAGCTCACTCAAGCCATCATTAATTTTGCTATCCTTCACGTTCTGAAATCAGAGGATGACTTCACTTTGATTGAGAGGGACAGTCACGTTACAATCAGTGGAGTCAGCCTGTGTTGGTCTGTGGCCTCAGAGCTGCCTGCTGATGGTAGGGTTGGTCCTCCATGGGGTGGCAGGAAATAGGAGTTGGCAGAGATAGAGCCAAATCTACCAATGCTTCTGAGCCGGTGAAAGAAGTGCCCACCTGCACTTCTTTCTTTTTACATTACTATTTCTACTTTCCTTCCTGTCCCCTTCTCTAAGACACAAAAGTGCTCACAGGTAGTCAGGCCTGGACAGGAAAAAATATCTCTAGAACACTCTTCAGATTCCTGCTCTGGGTCTGGGTGGAGAGGGAAGGGGTAAATGAATTAGTAGTTGTCTATGAGGGTTCACCTTGTGCAAGAGGCTGTGCCGGCAGCTAGGAAGGGGACTAAGAATTCTGTAACATGTTCCTGACCCTCAAAGAGCCTAAAATCTAAAAAGAGGCACATCTCTACCCAGAGTAAGATACCTACCAACACTTCCACGCAGAGTAAAATACCTACCAGCTAGGGTTAGCAGGACAGCTTTGGAGACAGACAGTCTGAATTTGAATCCTGGCTCTGCCACACTGGCTGTGTGATCTGAGGCAAGTTATACAACCTCTCTGTGCCTTGGTTTTCTCATCTGTAAGATGTGGATAACAGTAATACCTACTTCATAGGGTCATTGTGAGGAATAAACATATTAATGAAAGAGTTCAAAACATGGTCATTACCCAATAAATGTGAGCAAAACGACACATTTATAGAGTATTGACTGTTGAGTACGAATATCCTTTATCTCATCTAATCTATAAACAACATAGGAAGTGGGTACCAACATTATCCCCATTTTACCAACAAGGAAATAGAGGCTCAGAGAAGTTCAGTAACTTGTACAAAGCCACAAAGCCAGAAGTGAGAGAGCTGGGATTTGTACCCAGAGCCAAGGCACTCAGGCGTCATTCTAGAATGTGTCTCCTATAAGAAAATTGACAAGGGCCCAATGCTTTAGGTACTCAGAGAACCAAGAGCCCCCTGGGAGCCTGGGCAGTCAAGGAAGGTTTCTGCTGAGTCTTCACTGGCACGTAGGACGCTGTTTATTTATTTGTCCAATATTTATCAAGCACTTAATGCAATCAGGCACAAAGCTGGAGACGCCGTGTGTCATGCATGGTTTCTACCAGCAGTTTAAAGGGGAAGAGGGAAATCATCAAATGCCACAGCAGCAGGGATGGGGCTCTGTAAGGGCCACAACAGGACCTTGAAGGGGCAGTGGCCAAGTCCTTGAGGATGGGAAGATACAGAAGAAGGTGGAAGGCAGGAGAGGATCCCCAAGGAGATGAGGGCTTACAGCACAGCGGGAGCAGAGGCTCAGAGGGATGAGACAGCTAGAGGAACCCCTAAGTGTTTACTTGGCTGAAGCCAAAGGTGAAAGTGGGTAGATGGTAAGAAATAACTATAATAACCAGCATCGTTTGCATACTCACGGTGTGTTAAGCAGGCTGCACTCTCTCTTTTATTCTTTCCCTGGAATAGGCCAACTGTGGCCTGTGGGCCAAATCTGGTCCACATCTGTTTTTGTTTTTAGCCCACCAGCTGAGAATGATTTTTACAGGTGAACATTGACAATAGGTTTTGATGATCAGGAACACTAACTTTGAATCTTAATTAAGCAAAATGTTAACTCCCCCTCAAACCCCTGAGAAGAATGTCACTATCTTATTAGCAGACCTGTATTATTAAAAAATTGTCCTTGATTATTATTCTATTTTGAACTTTGTCAATAATATATGTTGTGAAAATTTCTTTTCTCTCTAGTTATAGAAGTATCTATATAATAGCCTTCATTTTGCATTTTGACTTACAAAACCTGAAATATTTACTACCTTGCCCTTTATAGGAAAAGCCTGCCAGCCCCTGTTCTTTCCAAATGCCCATGAGACATCATTTTATTTACGGATAAGGGAACTGAGGCACCGTGGATGAACTGAAGGGCCTCAAGTCGCGGAGCTAAGACCGGATGGGGATAGGGTTTGAACCCAGGTAGTCTTGTCCTGGGACCCACACACTGAACCACACCTCGTCCTAGCATTCCCAGAACTCTGTAAAAGGAGCTAAGCACTCGAACTAAGTAAGGCAAGGGGAGAGGGAACAGAGGGGGACACAACGGCCTGGATGTGGGGACCAGCAAGAAGGAGGAGGCTCCCCTGGCTGACCTGATGTGTGTGGACCTGAGCTCAGTCTGTAAGCCTTGTTTCCCAGAAAAAGAATTTCTGATCAGGGGCATCAGATTTCTCTCTTGAGTGATTGGGCTTATTCACAGGGTTGCAGGAAATGCGGGAGAAAGAAGGCTGGTGGCCAAGTGTGGGATGGAGGGGACTTTCGTTTGGTTTGGACAGGTGGTGCAGGGACGGCTCCGGGATAAATGTGTGGAGATGCCCCAGGAGGAGGGTGGGTCTCAGGGCCAAGAGGAGAATCAGGGGTCATTTGCAACGGGGGCCACGGCCTCCGAGAATCAGAATTCACACGCTAAGGGAAGAAATTACTCCCTCTGTTAACAGGTATTGAGAAGTCCGCCTTCTCAGAATAGGGGTGGGGACAGAGCAGTTTTTTTATTTTGAAACCCTGGGGTGGAGGGGAGTGGGGGCCATGGTTCTGGGTTCAGGGGATCTGGGAGAAGGAAACACGGTTCTTTTTGAAATGAGTTATCCATGTCACCGCACAACAGCTCGCGTCACACACACACACACAGACATACACACACACCACAAAGGATCTTAAAAGACATATTTTTTAAACTCCAGTGTGTGTATGAATTTACACAGAATTATCTGATTAGCTTCAGAGGCTGCTGACTTGAGCGTGAAGATTTCCAACTAGAAGCAGAGGGGAAATGCTCAGTGTAATCGAGAACGCAAGGCGAATTTCCTTCCAGTGAAATTACAAAACACAAAGCAAGAAGCAGCCTCTGATTACATAACTCCTACCTGGGAAAGGAAAAATCTTTGATTATCTATTTATGCCCTGCCACACTCGGGGCCCAGAGGAAATCAGGCAAGCCTAAAAGAAACTAATTTCCACCCCTTCTCCCTCTCCTCTCTCTCGTTTCGTGGCCTCTGTAACCTTGACGGGCTGGCCTGCGTGCACCGGGCTGCCTCGGAGTTCCACTGGGGCACATGCTTCGCCAAGGGGCAGGTGCTGCTGGCGAGGGAGAGACCAGGTGGAAGGGGCCGGGGGCTGGTCTGAGTCGGCCTTGCCCACTGAGAGGATTCTTAGAGACCGAATGTCTCTCCAAGAATTCTTGGGGCAAATAAAGAGAAAAAGACGAGGCGGTGTGACATTTTAGAGGAAGTGAGGGTTTATCGAGGTCGGGGTGTGCCCCGTCTTTGCAATGTTTGCCTTGGTTTTCCTGGAGGCCAGTCCTGTTCTATAAGGTGCTTCCATGCAAGTTATAAAAAGGTGGCCCTAAAAAAAAAAAAAAAAAAAAAAGGTTAAAAGGTGGCCTGGCTGCTCCTGTGCCCCACCCCAGGGCAAGCCTGAGGCGAGGACTAATGGCAGGGCAAGGAGAGGAGGCTCTCACTCCACTTGCCCCCTTGGGTGGGCCTGGGGGCAGAGCAGACACATCTGGCCCCCCAGTCCTGTGGGCCCTATTTATTCATTTGCACAAAGAGCAGCATCTGGGAAGGGGGGGTTGCATCCCCCTGATGTGGCAGGTTCAACTAACAGCTTCACATGTGTCATCTCAAACACTGGGTCGTCCTTTTCCTTGGGTAACCAATGTACAAGTCGGCCTGGGGGCACCTGTCATTTCTGGCACCCCATTCTCCCAGCATTTGACCCTCGGAGGCACTTTGAGGGGCTGCAGCCACGCTTGGAGCGACTATTCCACTGAATAAATGATCACTTTCGTGTTCTCAGTGGAACTGGAGATCAAATCAACAAGATCTAGGAAATCCATTAAAAGAAAAAAAAAAAAGCAATGCAACCTGGTCCCCTACCTAATATGAGAATGAGATTTTCATGAGATGTGTTTCCAAGGGAAAATGCATGTCCATAAATACACAACAGCTGTGTAAACTAAAACAATTCTCTCTCCTGATTTGAAGGGAGCATATAACGTAGGTAGAGGAGAGATTTGTATATTTACCTCTGAACCTGATTTGATTTTAATATCATTCTGTCACTTACGAACAGTTCCCAAGTGCCTTGTCAGGAAGAGTCGCTTATTAAGCCACTGAAAGTATCTTAGAAAAATAGCAAACGGTGTAAACTGTGAATCATTCCCTGAAACCCCAGGGGCCCCCAGCACCACCGGTTTCTGCCCCGAGTTAAGCGTTGTGCAAACATGTGTTCACGCTTTCCTGGGCGGTCAGTGCTCACCCCGGGTGAAGAAGAGGTCACGAGGCACAGCCTGGTCTGAAAGGGGTTCACAGCCCAGTGGGGAAGGAGCAAGCAGGTGTTTAAAGTATGAGACAAGATAAGGTTAAACCATTAGAGATCAGTTGGAAGCGGCCACCCTGAAGTTGTCCTAAGTGTTAAGTCTGTCTAGGGTGCAACGGATGGGAACAGGGAAGAGCGAACATTAACCCAACCTCAGGGTGCCAGGGAAACGTCAAGGCAGAGACAATTGAACAATGTCTTCAAGGATGAACACAAGTTTGAAAGCGGCAAAGGGAGTCTCAGCACAGGCAAAGGTTTGGAGACAGGGCTGTGCCCAGCTGACAAGGACACAGTGAGGGATTCTGCACGGCTAAACAGCATGGTATAGGCGAGAGTGACAGAGAATGGGAAAGAAGGCAGGGTGCCCAAGCCAGGCCCCCAGGGACTGTGAGCCCCGAAGGTTGTCAGGCTGAGAAAGGCGCAGATCAGCGTTTTCGATGGACTCCTCTGATGGCCTCCCAGCTGCAGAACGAGGCTTCTCAATGAGATCCTTCTGAAGCGTGATACGTGGTGGTGGTGGTGTTTTTCTGACTCAGAACGTAATTCACTTCCTAAAGTGTTTGGCTTAGTCACAGGCAGTGTTTATGCCCTAAAACATGTTGCAAACTATGACCTTTGGGTGGTATCTGGCCGGCCACCTATTTTTATAAATAAAGTTTTATTGGCACATGGCTGCAGCATTCCATTCTCTATTGTCTATGGCTGCTTTTGCACCGTGGCTGATTTTGAAGCAGAGTTCTGTGGTTGCAACCGATGACCCATGGGCCTGAATTATTTATGATTTGGTGCTTTGCAGAGAAAATTTGCTGACCCTTGCCCTGAAGTCTTTGCCATCTCTTCCATCAGACCAGAAACTTCGGAGATAACCATAAAGGCTTGCCTCATTACTTTTTGTGCTGTTCACCTTTGCCTTTATCAAGTGGCCAAATGCAGTTGGCAGGAGTGGGAAACAGAGTGGAGAACCGTGTGCAGAAGAGGCAGTAAGACGGTGAGCACCAAGAAGTGGCAAGTCTGGCCAAACCACACCATTTCTGCTCTGCAGGGGTCCGTGAGTCTAAGATCAGCAGCCTGCCATGGGCGCCAGGTATATTGGTTTCAGCAGAGTTTGAAAACCTTTCACCAAGTCTTTACAGGCAGGACAGAGCCAGCTAAGGGGTCGTGTTGATGGTCAAACCATGGCCCCTCCATGTACAGACTGCTGTGCCGACATCAATCTTAGGGTGATCTCTCATATGTTCCTGGAAGACTCTAGACTTATTCCTATCCTGTTCGGCAGTTTTATTGGCATAAATAAATCTGTCCTTTGGTGTTATCAATATGGAGTTTGCCCATCGCTGGGGGGTGGGGGCCAGCTCATAACTGGCATTGATAGGCTACGTCAGTGTTTCAAAAAATTCTTGGAAAGTTTGAGCAGAGACCAAAATGTGCTATCTGTCAGAGCGGCAGTTTCCCCTAAGTGAGGAAAATGAGGGTTTAGCAGATCCATCCCTAACATCCATGGGCCCTGGGGCAAGAGTACGGGGGAGGCCAGCATGCCACACCCCCAAATACTTAGAAGTTATAAATCAAGCTCATAAACAGCTAGGCCAAATGTGTTTATCCTCCTACCTTGACAAATACACCTTCTTCACCACCCAGAAGCCCAGACTCAAATTCTGATTGCTCTGATTGCTGGGGATTTCAACGCCAGAACATGGCAGCATGGGGAGAAGCAGCCCTAGCCCCCAGGCCCCAGCTCTTGACCCATCTTCTCCTTTCTGACCTGCTCTTAGAGTCCTCAGAAGCTTATCTCCAGTTACTTTCTCTATACTACTCCACAGTTAGAACTGTCCTTTGGTGTCATTTGTTGGGCTCTCCCCTATGGCTTCTGTACTTACACCCAATTTCTGCCCCCACTGCTGACTAATCTGTTTCCAGTCTCTCCAGGTAACCCCAGTTTGGTGCTTACATTTGACACAGTTCCCAGGCAATAGTGTTCCTGATGGGTTCTTCCCAGGGCTAGGAAACAGAACCTGGACAACTTTCTACTACCTTCCAGCTCCCAAGTCTTACAGGATAACTCCCCTCCCCCACAACCTGAGCCAGTGCCTCTTGAGCTTAATTACAAAGGATGAACACATACTTCAGCAAATTTGGGGCTGCTGAGGGTGGAAGGTAGTCCCACCCACAAGCAATATATTTCTTCGAATGCTAGTGTTTTTATTTTCAAAGAGTCACAAGCTTTAAGAAAAGATTTCAGGGGCGCCTGGGTGGCACAGAGGTTAAGCATCTGCCTTCGGCTCAGGGCGTGATCTCGGTGTTATGGGATCGAGCCCCACATCAGGCTCCTCTGCTATGAGCCTGCTTCTTCCTGTCCCACTCCCCCTGCTGTGTTCCCCCTCTCTCGCTGGCTGTCTCTATCTCTGTCAAATAAATAAATAAAATCTTAAAAAAAAAGAAAAGAAAAGATTTCAATCATTGAAATATGATTTATATAGAACATACATCCCAAAAAGTACACAAAACAAATACACAACTTAATGAATTATCACAAGGCACAGGACCGCCAGGGAAACAAATACCCAGGCACCCCCCCCCCTTGTACCTCATTATCTTCTTCCTGAAGGAAACTAACCATTATTTTTTTTAAAGATTTATTTATTTATTTTAGAGAAAGCATGAGCTGGGGGGAGGGACAGAGAGGGAGAGAAAGAGAGAGAGAGAGGAGCAGACTCCCCACTGAGCATGGAGTCAGATACAGGGCCAGATCTCATGACCCTGAGATCATGGCCCTGAGATGATGACCTGAGCCAAAATCAAGAGTCAGATGCTTAACCAACTGACTCACCCAGGTGCCCCAAAACCAACCATTATTTGGACCACTGATGCTATTGTTCAGTTTTGACTGCTTGGGGATTTTATGTAAATAGAATCAAACACTCTTCCTTTGCACGGGTCTTTGTCCACTCAACGTGTTTTTGGGATTCACCTATGATGCTTTGCGTAGCTCTCATCTGCTCATTTGCATTGCCATATGTCTATTACAGGAGGAACTACAATCTATGTATACATTTCATTGTCGATGGGCGTGTAGGCTGTGTCCAGTTGTTGGTTATTACGACCGATACTGCCTTGAATACTCTTGTAAATATCTGTGGTGCTTCTGAGCATGAACTCAGGACTGTGTATATCTGGAAGTGGATTGCTGGATCCTGCATTTTGCATATCTTAACTTAGTACTTCCAGTTTTCTGGAGTGGTTGAACCAACCTGTACTCCCACCATCAGTCCATGAGAGTGGGTCCATGGACCCGCCTTTTCACAGGGTTTGTGGTTCTTCTTCTTCTTCTTCTCCATGATACAGCCATGTTTGTCTCCATGTTAAAAAACGTTATACATTTTATGCCAAAGAGGGGAAATGTTGTTTAGGACTACGTACGCAGTTTATCTTGAGGTTTCACCTGTCCCAGTTGGAGGAGTTCAACCAAGCTGACCTTTTAGAGCTTCTCCATTCAGGGTCACGACCTTCGAGGCTTTCATCAAACTGTTCAATATTCATGCACAGCTTCCCCCCACTGCCCGGCATAGCACCTGAGTCATATTGGCTGAATGTGAAGAGGATTCGCTGCTGACCTTCAATCCGTTTTGCCAAGATAGCATTTATCTGAACAATCTTATTTTGATTACGTTCATCTATTTGTCACTTAGATAAGCTTCTAAATCCCTTCAAGGAAATGGACCATATACTTCCATAATACATACCTTTTTCATCTATAAGAATTCTTGGGACCCCAGGGGGAGCAATCAGTATTTGCGAACCGACTAACTGGCTCAGTGTAGCTTAAAATCCATCTTTATCTTTATATGATAGTGTAAGTGATTTAATGAGTGGCTGTCACTGACAAGGCACTTGGGGACTGTGCATACAATGACACAATAATATAAAAATAAAGCTTTGCTCAGAGACTAATATGTAGAACTGCCTTCCATGGACACACTGCTCTTTCTACTAGAGGAGACAATTCTTCCTCTGGTCAAGTGCAGTTATTTTCATTGATAAAGGTAAGTCAGTGCACATTCCCTTCCACTGCCTTATTTGAATACTTCCCAAGTCAGGAATCATATATAATATTCATTTCAGCAATGAATATGCAGGAAGTGCTGCGTCTCTTTATTTAGGGATTTTAAACATTGCAGTCATGTTCATCATGGTGACTGTAGGCTTTTATATCTAAGACAGACTCATCTTTCAAAGTCATATTTAAATATCTCAAACGGTAGTGTTGGCCTCTTGGGTATTGCACAACATACAACTGGAGAAGGAAGTTTGACCTCACCCAAAAAACGTAAAGAAATGGTGCAGCTGTGGATCGTTTACGTTTAGGAAGCAGTGGGATGAGGGAGAAGAAGAAAATTCTAGGAATTCTAGGGAAGCTAAGTCTGCAACGAGAATCTGGATGTTGGTTTCATCTTAGAGCAGAGTGTGGGAGTTGTTCTCTAACTTAATGACGCTCTAAGTGAAGTATACAATTTTTTTTTTCATTTGCATGTTTTGTAGGCAAGGTTTCTCTTCTGCTCCTTTCAATAATCTAAATACCAAGTGCTGACAGTCCAGATGCCGCACATACAGTTTCATATCTATGGCTTGGCTCTTGAATTTAGATCTTAGGAGTGTTTCATTCAATCATTCGTTTGTGCATTCATTCACTTGTTCATTTGTTTAATTAGATGGTCAGCAAGAAATACCCAGCTCGCGTTAAATGCCAAGTGCTGTGCTTGGTGCTCAGGTACAGTGATGTGTCCTAACAGACACTATTCAAATAATTATAAAACTGCATCCGTGTGAATACTTTGAAGGAGGAACATGGTACGATGGAAATGTGTATTAGAGGACTTGACTTAGAGAGGTCTGGGAAGTGTCCTTGAGGAAGTGATGCCTGGCTGGTATCTGTTATATGAACAGGTGAGTTAACTAGGTGGAGTGGGAGGAGAGAAGGGGAGCTTGAGGAAATGAGAACAGCTTGTGCAAAGGCCCTGTGGTGGGAAAGAGTATGACTTACGTGGGGATTAGAATGAAGGTCAGTGTGGCAGCGGTAGAGTGAGCAGAGTGTGGGCAGGACCTTGTGGATCCTAAAGGAGCTTTGCCCTTAAAAGCAAAGTTGACTCATGGGGGAGGATAGATGGAGGATAGGAAGAGATCCAATTTCACAGTGTGGGCTGTGGGACTCAGAGATATATGAGGAAGAGGGTTTTAGAAGTTCTTGTTCTTACCTTTACACGGTCCCTGGTCAGCAGCTTGACTCAATTACAGGTGTCCCCCAACAGCTGTGAGCTGTCAGGCAGGCTGGTCTCCCAGGCCTGAGTGGATAATAGGGAGGATGCTCAGGGGTGGCAGAGGGACACGCTCCACTGGTCCGGATCTGCTCTCTCCTCTACGCACAATGAGCCATTTGGGCAGCAAGCTCGTGCTTGCTGCTTGCAGATCTGAATGTGTTTAACTGTAACGGCCTGACAGGGAAGCCTGGTTTCAACTTTAATAGAACACAAGGAACCCCACCAACTGGCATAATCTCTCCCCTGAAAGGTGATGCGTGGCCTTTGTGAACTGGGGCTTCCATTTACAACCGAGATTAAATATAGATAAATTCAAAATATAAACTTTTTGACTCCCTTTATAATGCTAATAATAAAATGCATCATAATAGCATTTTTCATCCTCCAGGTAGTCAACATTCGGAGATTCAAAAGATCTGAAAAAATATTTTTGGTTCAAGCTATTAGAATGCCTAGCATTTTTTTTTTTAAGATTTTATTTATTTACTTGACAGAGATAGAGACAGCCAGCGAGAGAGGGAACACAAGCAGGGGGAGTGGGAGAGGAAGAAACAGGCTTCCAACGGAGGAGCCCGATGCGGGGCTCCATCCCAGAACGCCGGGATCACACCCCGAGCCGAAGGCAGACGCTTAACGACTGAGCCACCCAGGCGTCCCTAGAATGCCTAGCATTCTAAGGCAACAATAAATCTTGGAGGGTCAGAATTCTGGGAGGGGGAAGGAAAGGGAAAGGCAAGTATTTCCTGAACTTTGACTGTGATTGTCATGAGCAGGATTTCTCAACCTTGGCGCTTTTGACGTTTTGGCCGGATCATTCTTTATTGTGGTGGGCTGGCTGTCCTGTGTATTACACGTTTAACAGCATCCCTGGCCTTGACACATTAGACGGCAACAGCACACCACCCTATCTCCCAATGTGACAACCAAAAATGTCCTTGGTTATTGCCAAATGTCCCCTGGGGAGCAAAGTCACCCCCCCACACACACACACTTTGAGCCACTATAATACAGGAGTTTTAACAAATACACCTAGTGTAGAGGGTTCTGGGAAGTAATATAAGCATTGCAAAATTTTGAAGATTTACATAAAAATTTAAAAATATATTACACAGAATATGGCTAAAGTTTTTTCAACCTAAAATTAGCTTTATTTCTCAAACTAGTTAAACACACAGCCTATATATGAAAATGACCACACGGGAGCCTTCCTCAAAACTCCCAACCGCGGGGCAGATCCTTTTCTATTCGTTGAGGGGCGCTGAGCTTGTGATTCTGCAAGTCAACTTCTAAATTTTAAGTCTGAAATGCACAAACGGCTTTCCCTTTTCTTCCTTTGCAGAGGAATAAAAAAAGGAACCGGTTGTTCCATCTCCGCGCTCTCGAGACTTGAAACATGTCTCCCCAGCTCAGATTTGGTGGGAGATGGGAAGGTATTAAAAGCTCTAATACAATCATTCGAATGCTTAACCAGAGTCTGGAGGAATTAGAAAAGCTCTGTAAAATTTCCCAAGAGGATGACATCTCTGACAGGGGTCCGATGCCCCCCAGCCTGTGCAGGGACAGCCCCCACTGCCCCGCTGGGCTGTTGCCATCCGCAGACTGAAGGTGCTGGGCTGGGTGCCTCTTTACCACGCTGTGTGTGAGTGACCTTGAAAATTGGCTAAATCTCCTTGGATCTCCACTGTCTTTTCTCTGAAAATAAAAATAAAAGCAGTGGCTGAATCCCTTGTCCGAGTGTTGTGAAGTTTAATGAGATCACAGTTGGGGGACCCGGTGTTATCATTTGAAGAGTGTTACTTCTCACTTCTGAGGCTGCCAGGCTTTCTCGGTATTTTGCCTATTTTCTTTTTGTTAAATTGGTTAGGTAGGCAGATGTTTCTTTTATATAATTGGAGATGCAGGATTTAGAAATGTCACGGAAATACCTGCTAACCACCCTAAATTTAAATCTGGTGAGTTGAGACTAGACATACCCACGTTTAAACTTATTTTGTGTACATAAAAAATAGATGAATTATGTAAACTTATGATAGATACAAAATAAGTTTAAGCTCGTCTGTCATAGACATCTTTGTTCTGTAAATGCAATATATAAAACAGATCCAAACTCCATACCTATGTATGTTACAGATACCGCAAATATCACTGAGTAGATTTCCCAGTATGAATAATAATACAATACTGCCTAAAATATTGGTAATACCATGGCTTACACAATTTGAAAAAGCTTTTGCTATTTTAGCTTAGAAGGTATATGCAATCTGTACTAAAAACTGTGAATGGAGTTAGAAGAATTTAGTTGGTGTGACTAGCAGAGCTCTGGATGGAAGTCACTCCAGGCAGCCAGGAGGGAGAGTTCATCTATAGCCCCTGGAGGAATAGGGCTTGTCTTGTGTCCTGTTGTGTTTTGCGGAAGTAGGAGGATTAGGCAGGAAAATGTTGGTTTGTTTACATTAAAGCTAAAGACCCATCTCTGACTAATGTGGAAATGAACCAGATAAACTGGGGTTAGTCCAAGGGGGGAAAGCAAATAATAATGGCGGACAACATCTCTGAAACTGGAGCATGATTTTGAAATATTCCAGGGGCTGCAGCACGGGATGTTTGTCTTATGGAAGAAGGTGGGAGGAGAGACCTGTGAGTTTTCAATGCTGACACTCAGTGGTGTGTTCCCTGGACAGTAAGACTTTCCTCCCTGTCCAGACTGATACTAATAACCCCACGTTTGTGTCATTTGCAAAGCACTTCCCCAGCCACCATTTCCTTGAATCCTCAAGACAATCCTGAGAGAGGCTATCATCATTTTCAATGGATCGAGCTGGCTCAGGGGAATTGCTCCAAGGCTCTCATTTGCAAACTGGTAGAGAACCAATTCTATCCTACACACCAAGTTGCTTCTCTAAGAAAGAGAAGGAGAGAGAGAGAAGGGAGGAAGGGAGAAAGGGAGAGAGGGAGGGAGGGCAAGAGGGAGGGAGGGTAAGAGGGAGGGAGGGAGGGAGGGAGGGAGGGAGGAAGGAAGGAAGGAAGGAAGGAAAGAAGGAAGGAAGGAAGGGGAGAAGGAAGACAAATTCTCTTTAAAAAGAAGGTAAAATAAAATAAAAACTGAAAGCCATCAGGGTTCTAGGTGGGATTTGGAATCAATAGAGTGGTTTTGTTTGCTTCTAAAAAAGTTTCTTCCCTTAGGCTCACCACCCTTCCCTTTTTTATCTTAATTTCCTACTGGTGGTCTTGGCTTGAGGCGATCTTCCATGTTAAAAAAGTAAGAAGCCTGGCTTGTTTATCAGCAGCTCTCTCCCACACCGGAACTTCCCAAAGGTCAGTTGGCCGCATCTCCACGTTAGCGGTCGGGTGAAGTGTCGCCTGGCCATATGTACCTGAACGTGGCCTCTCCAAGGACCAGGTCTGTCCTCCTGCGTGAGTGGAGTCCACTTTCCTAGTTTTAAGATGCAGTAAACAGAAGTCCGTTCCTGTAACTGACCCAGAGGGCTTGGACCCCAGAAGGCGGGAATCTTCTGGTGAATACGAGGTCGCCCCGCTCACCCCACTCACCCCACAGCAAGCTCACTGCATCAGAACAGCTGCGGCTTTCACTTCTTGTTTTTTTGTTTTTCTAATTCCCTGAGTTTTTTTGTTTGTTTTTGCCCTCCACTGATCTGGCAGATACTTTTATACTTTCCAGAAAGGTGTTTAAGCCACTTGTGTTAAAGGTATTTTTTTCTTAAATGGTCTCCTGTCAACGTGCAAATGATATATTGAGGATATAATTTCAGAAAGTCAGAATCCATTTAAACACAAATGACTAAATGCTAATGCTCATCGTTTGGCATTTGGCCTTTGCAATTTCATTTTATTTAAGTCCATTTTTGATGTTCTTGATTTAAAATACTTCCTAAATTTTTTTTTAAATTTTTATTTTAAGCAGTCTCCCCTGCCAGCGTGGGGCTTGAACTCACGGCCTTGAGATCAAGAGTCTCATGCTTTTCCCAACTGAGCCAGCCAGGTACCCCAAATGCTTCTTAACTTTTATTTTTATCTTGAAGGCAGTATTTTTTTTTTAATGGACTCCATTTGACTTCCTTCCGCTAATACTCTTCCTCAAAACATACTGGATTTCTCCATAATTCTTTTTTTTTAAAGACTTTATTTATTTATTTGACAGAGAGGGACACAGCCAGCGAGAGAGGGAACACAAGCAGGGGGAGTGGGAGAGGAAGAAGCAGGCTCCCAGCGGAGGAACCTGATGTGGGGCTCGATCCCAGAACGCCGGGATCACGCCCTGAGTTGAAGGCAGACGCTTAATGACTGAGCCACCCAGGCGCCCCTGGATTTCTCCATAATTCACCTCAATTTTGGTGTCTGCCTGTTTGTCCAACTGTGTATCATCATGAACAAACGCTGCTTACTCTGGAAGGTGCTGGAACGGATCACCATAGTGAACTTAGCCCCAAGGACACATCTTTTGTTACGTAGTCACTGGTGGGTATCACACGGGATTGCCTCTTCAAAGTGAGACACATTCATCACTCACCAACCCACTGGTCCTTTTCTGGAGTAATTTTGCTCCCTCTCCACTTCACTCAGATTTGGGAAAGTTAATTATTTAATCTGTTTGCAAAGCACATCGGGTTCCCTAGAGAAAGTGTGTCACATAAATATATATAAATGAATAATTAGTTAAAGTTTAAGCAGATTACTTGGTGAGTTCTTCCTTAACTGCCCCATTTTCCTAACGAGGAGTTTTGAAGTTCCAATTTCCTTTGGTTTCTCGCCCCTCCTTGTTACCAGCGTCTTCTCCCTCTTCTGTTTCTTAATAACCTTCCGTTTAATTCTTTTTACCTCTCCGTCCATTCTATCAGTGCCGCCCATATTGTGGACACTCGGTCAATCACAGTGATTTAGCTCCAGAACCACAGGTAAAAGCCTTCATTAACTCCAACGGGCGTCATAAGCTCCTCGGAACTCTAGGGTGAGATTAATAATTAGATAATGATTCTAACGCACTGTGAAAACGAGAAGCCAGGCTCATGAAATGCCGAGCACGGCGTGGTGATCAGTAGTCGAGAAAACCCTTGTTTACTGACCCCTTTTCCCTGATCTGTTTCAAGTAAAACAAGAGATCCCTGATACTCTAAAAATTCATATAAATCAAATCAAATCCCTCCTGCAATCCCGACTCTTCTCGGGGCTAAAACAAGACAAGGAGGTTGCGATTGAAGAGCAAGATGTGGAGGTTCCTTGGATTCTCTTTGAGGGAACAGCAGACTAATTTAGATCGCGTTTGAAGGAGCGACATAATTGCTTATTGAATGTTGACGTCCAAATCCTAGTTATTCCTTTACCAGCGATTAAAGGGAATTAGGGAACAGTTCACGTCCATCCTGCTGAACCTGACCCAGTTTATTTACACTGTAATCTTACTTCAGAGCACGAGAGGTAAAATGAGCTGCTCTTATCAATTAATAGCTGGAGAAAAATTTAGATTTCAAGTTCAACATAAGAGCTATTCATTCCAAAGCACCTCAGAAATGAAGAGGGGCTCCCTGTTACGCTGGAGGGAGGGGCTCTGGGGGGCGGGAGTGCTGTAGAGAGTTTTTTTTTCCTTTCCCTCTTAAGACTTTGAATTACTGTGCAATCTTGGATTTTCTAGTGACCTGTGTTAAAGCCCTGGGGCTAAAGCAGACCTATAATGGATCTATTTCTGAATTGTTCAGCAGTATTGGAGTTTAAAACAGCAGTCGTGGTACATGCATATAATGAGGCCAGTGCTTCCTTCTCCATCCAAGAGGGCATCGGTCACAGCCCTTCATCACTGCTCGAAGTACAGAGGAGAGCAATCTCTTCCTCAGCCCCTTCCAGAATTCTCCCAGGTAGCCAGTTCTATTCTGAGCAGACACTGAAGTTGCTCTAAGGATCTGAGATACCAGGTCAGTGAAAGACACTACCCTCGCCCCCAGATTTCCCTGACCTGCTTTGCCCACCCCAAACTTCAGTCCCACATTCCACGGTCAGAGATTCTCTGGGTTCAGGCACTGTTTCACATTCAAATACCTCTGGGACGTAGAACACATTCTCGTTATCAGTGATTAATAATTTAGTGCTCATTCGACAAACATTTGTTGTTTGTTGAATTTATTCATAACATGAATTAATCAGAGTCAGGGAGTGAGAAGATGTGTTGGAGTTCGGTGCTGCCTTTCTAAGGGGAGTGTGACCCCTCTGCACCTCCAGAGGCAGAGCTGGAACACCAAGGGGCTGGATCAGACCCTCCAAACCGCTTCTAGCCCCAGCGCCGCCCAGCACTGCCTACCCCTCAGACAGTTGTGGGAATGGGCACAGACCAGACAGTAGAGATGGATGTGAGTGGTCCCTGGGCGTGGGGACACTGGGGGAGAGAGCCTGAGACATAATGGAATGAGCATAGAAACTAACCAGAAGGCTTGGGTCTTTGACGTGCTTTTTATCCTTGGGTCTGAGTCCAGAGCTCAGCTTGGAGTCCAGTATGCAGTAGGTACCCAGTAATATTGCATTAAAAAGAATAGGAAAAATCTCAACACCTGTATATTAGTTTTCCAGGCCTGCTGGAATGGAGTGCCCCAAACTGGAACAGAAACTTGTTGTTTCACAGTTCTGGAAGGTAGAAGTCCAAAATCAAGGCACTGGTGAAGTTGTGCTCCCTCTGAAGCCACTGGACAAGGATCCTTCCTTGCCTCTTCCAGCTTCTCGGAGCCCCAGGTGTTCCTCGGCTTGTGGCCACGTAGCTCCAATCCCTGCCTTTGTCTTCATAAGGCCTCCTTCCTTCTGTGTCTTCACATTGTCATCCCTCAGTGCACATCTGTGAGCAAATGTCCATCTTCTTGTAAGGACACCGGTCCTATTGGATCAAGGCCCACCCAACGGTCTCATCTTCACTTGACTACATCTGCAAAGGCCTTATTTCCAAATAAATATTTGCAGGCACCCGGAGTTGGGACTCCCAACATATCTTTTTAGAGAACACAATTCTGCCCAAAACAGGATTATTTCACTGGATTCCACAGAAATTGCTGAGACAACTAACTGAAATATGGATGTGAAATGTCTTGGTGGTTGGAAAGCATTTATGCAAATGTGGGATGAGGGAACTCAGCAGGGATTTGAGCCTGGTCCTTTCTGCTAACCTTTCGGCTACCCACAGAGATGTTCACTATAAGGACTCAGAAGTCCAGTTGAGGGGTATGAAGACAAATGAGGGGAAGAATATAGAAAATGAGGTCAAGGACATAAGGATGAAATTCACTACCTTCATAAGGTTGCCTGGGCCTCGTTCAGGTTCCAAGTAAGTGAGGTGACCTCAAATACCCCATGTGCTACCCCAGTCTTCCTAGGAGAGGACCCACAGGCAGATAATACCCGTTCACCGAGGACACACTGGAGAGAATGGAAATCACTGATTCACACTCAGCTTTTCTTTTTTTTTTTTTTTAATCATAGACTTCGAAGGTCACCTAATGAGGAAAAGCTTAAAAAGCACCAGGAAGGCATTAAGCATTGCACTATTCAGAAGGCAGATACGGTTCCTGACCTCCCAGAGCATGGGTTCTAGAGGACTCAAAGACTGCCATGTATGTATTTTACATGTTTTTTTTTTTTCCTTTCCCTTTTGGGGAGTTAGCACCAGGGAAGTGTTGCATTCTTAGGAACCACAAGTCTAATTTCCAATTCTGGGCTGAATAGTAATTTTTCCTGAAGGTTTGAATAAATCATCCAATCTGCTTCAGTTTCAACTATTTTCAGCATTTCTATTTTAATCATTAATTTTGGCTGCTTAGGACCCCGGAGACACTGAGCCCGTTTGTGACTTAATTTGGGGTGGGAATGAGGCAGGAGGCAGAAGATGCACTGAGAGCCAAACAGGAGAGAATGGGCTGGAGCTACAGCCTGAAAGATTTGGGCCAGATGCAAGGAACACCTTCTCGTTAGAGACAACTGCGATTCTTTGGTTTGCTCTAGCAAGGCAGATTATAGAATTTGCACAACCGTCATTTTGGTAAAGACAGAAGAGATGCTCATGCAAGGAAGATAGTTTAATTTCCGTTCTGATTTGACTACAAGGAGATGAGTCAGATGAACTATCCATTCCAGTAAATCAAAACACTCAAGATAATAAGGACACACAATCCATCCTGCTCCCCTTTTTGCTTTGAGTGCCAGGGAGCTCAAAGCTAATGATACTGTTCAGCTATAAAAGTAATATTAGCCTAGGGCACTGTTTCAGTTACCCATTGCGGTCAACAAACTACCCCTAAACTTAGTGGCTCAAAACAACAATTGATTTTTACCTTTCACGGTTCAGCGAGTTGACGGGACTCAGCTGGGCAGGTCTTGCTTGGGGAGTCTCATGCTTTTACTCAAATGGTGGCTGGGTTGGAGTCATCTAAAGGCTTGACTGGGGTAAATGTTCAAGATGATTTGCTCATTCACATGTCTGGCCCACGTGGTGGTCGGAATGGCTGGAGGCGAGCATCTCTCTCCCTCCACCTGGCCAGCTTGGACTTTCTCATAACATGTTGGTGGTCAAAATTGACACAGGGCAGCTGGCTTCCCCAGGGGGAGAAAACTGGGGGTATCCCCTCCCTGCTCCAGGTTTATTATGGAAATGTGCTTCATGGGTGGGGTTATCTTTGGAGGCACACCAGGTATTTATAAACCTTTTTCTACTTTCATAATTTTCTAAAAAGATTTATTTATTATTTTTTTAGAAAGAAAGAGAGGATGGGGGGCAGAAGGAGAGAGAGAATCTCAAGCAGACTCCCCGCTGAGGGCAGAGCCCGATGCAGGGCTCGATCCCATGACCCTGAGATTATGACCTGAGCCAAAATCAAGAATCGGATGCTTAACCGACTGAGCCCCCAGGCGCCGCTCTATTTTTCACAATCTTATAAGGGATGTATCTTTCTTTGTGAGCCTTTTTTGGAAGTAGGCAAGGGTGAATAATACACGAACAGTACTTTATTCTTGTCTAGGGCTTGACAAGCTGCCATGCACCCTCACCCATGCCCCCTTGATGGCCTTCCCAATGCCACATCAGTGGACAGATTGGTGACTTTACCCCCGATTTTACAGAAGTGGAGACTGAGGTTCAAAAAGGATTTGTGACAGGCCCAAGATAACATAGCAGGAAGTGGTGGGATGGCCCTGGACAGATGCTTTGACACGGTAATGTGTGTCCTCAAGCACCATGAGGCCCTGACTGACACCTAAGTTTCAAACCCAGGTGTGACCCCACCGCCCCCTCCCCCACACCTCAGGACACCTGCTTGCCTCGCTACCGCTTGTTGTTGCAGCAGGAGTGGAGTGTATTGGTGGAAGCTGGAGTCCTTGAGCAAAGCCACCTGAAGCCAAAGTCAAAGCTTTGCCACCTCATGACTGTGGACTTGGGGTCTTTCAAATGACTCTGTTCCTTCCTCTGTAAAATGAGGCTGCTGCGGCCCATGTCATGAGAATTGAATGAATCAACGCATCAAAGCAACGCTTGGCAAGAACTTTACAAAGAAATCTCCCAGGGCTGCCTGGGTGGCTCATTCTGTTAAGCATCTGTCTTCGGCTCAGGTCCTGATTCCAGGGTTCTGGGATCAAGCCCCAAATCGAGGTCCTTGCTCATCAGGGAGCCTTCTTCTCTCTCTGCCTGCTGCCCCCCGATTGTGCTCTCTCTCTCTCTCTCTCTGACAAATAAATAAATAAAATTTTAAAGAAAGAAAGAAAGAAAGAAAGAAAGAAAGAAAGAAAGAAATCTCCCAGCCAAAAGCTTTAGAGATAAGTAGCTATTAGGAGAACCCTGGTCTGGCTTCCTCTTCTCTCGGCTATTCTCAATTTTATATGGACTTAAGTATCCCTACATGTACAGCTGATCTTGACATTTCATTTTACTTGATATTGTTTATTACCGGATAGACTGAAAGCCCTCAGTTGAGGTTAATGCCTGCCTAAGGACCGAGATGTCAGCTGCAGGATGCAGTTATAAAATACTGTCAGGACTTGTAGACACCACCCGGTTCCCCAAGGTCTCACGTGTACTCTCTTTCCTCGGTTATTTACACTCTCTCCCTAGTGCCCAGTCGATATCCCTCCCGGCTCTCTGTCCCGAATGGATCTGCACATTCACACCCAACTTCCTTCCACCCCTCCTTTTCACACACGTGTTCCTCTCAACATGCTCACCCAAAGAGACCTTTCCAACGTTGGACACATGCCCTTGACCTTCTGCATCCCAGGGTCCTTCCGTCCTTAGACCCTTGGTATACAGATAATTTCTGTGCTCATGGAGCCTAAAATGTACCCCTACCATCCCAGGTCCTCCGAGGATGGTAGGAGAAGTTTTTGCAGCTTCTGCAAAAGTGAGGCAGGGTGCAGACCTATATATGCCCAGTGAGGCAGGGCGCAGACCTATATATGCCCAGTGAGGCAGGGCGCAGACCTATATATGCCCAGTGAGGCAGGGCGCAGACCTATATATGCCCAGTGAGGCAGGGCGCAGACCTATATATGCCCAGTGAGGCAGGGCGCAGACCTATATATGCCCAGTGAGGCAGGGCGCAGACCTATATATGCCCAGTGAGGCAGGGCGCAGACCTATATATGCCCAGTGAGGCAGGGCGCAGACCTATATATGCCCAGTGAGGCAGGGCGCAGACCTATATATGCCCAGTGAGGCAGGGCGCAGACCTATATATGCCCAGTGAGGCAGGGCGCAGACCTATATATGCCCAGTGAGGCAGGGCGCAGACCTATATATGCCCAGTGAGGCAGGGCGCAGACCTATATATGCCCAGTGAGGCAGGGCGCAGACCTATATATGCCCAGTGAGGCAGGGCGCAGACCTATATATGCCCAGTGAGGCAGGGCGCAGACCTATATATGCCCAGTGAGGCAGGGCGCAGACCTATATATGCCCAGTGAGGCAGGGCGCAGACCTATATATGCCCAGTGAGGCAGGGCGCAGACCTATATATGCCCAGTGAGGCAGGGCGCAGACCTATATATGCCCAGTGAGGCAGGGCGCAGACCTATATATGCCCAGTGAGGCAGGGCGCAGACCTATAGATGAGTGAGGAGGCTCCGGACACGGGGCTGCACCTGCCCGGGGATGTTCAGCTCACCAGGCTCTCCACCAGGGGTCTGAGGGGGCCAGGGAGTGGACTTCCCTGCTTTCCGGGCCTGCTGGCAGCACAAACAGCTGGGATGTAGTCCGGGATACTTGTAATAGCTGCTGCTTAAGGGGGCAGATACTCCTGACTTGAGCCAGGCTTGGCTAAGGAAAGCTGCCTGCTTTTTCCCAGCTCAGGGTCAGGGGAGAATTGAGCTGAATATGCACCTATTCAGAAGGGCAACGAGCCAAAAATAACTGGGAGCAACAGCATTTCATCTGACAGGCCCAGAAATAGAGCCCATTTCGGAGCACACCACGGCTACGGAGTGGGTGATTCTGAGACCTTCAGCATTCCCACAGAAAGCCATGGAAAAAGACCCAGCTCACACAAGCTCTTCCATCCCCTCTTCGCACAACTTCTCAAAGCAAGGGCCCCGTGACCCACAAGAAAGGCGTCTGCAGAGTCACAGAGACTTGAGGCTCAAAAGATAGGGTCTGGGGACCAGGAAATGAGGAAGGTAGCTGGTGGGATGTTCTAAGGAAGGAAGGAAGGAACAGGAAGTAATTGGTAAATACGGAGGATTCAAAAAAAGAAGAGGGATAGGAACGGATTTAGGGAAGCCTAAAGCCTAGGCTTTCTCAATTTTTCATGAGAAAAATGGAAGTACTTGGAAGTGGTTTTTTTTTTTTTCTTTCTGCAAACAGGATTTAGCTGGATCCTGAAGGTCATCCTTGGCAGAAAAAAGGCCATGGTTTTCCAATGGGGTGGGCAGCATGTTGCCTGACAGCAATCTTCTCTTCTGTTTTTGTTTTCTTCTCTTCTACGTTGATATAAACGGCAAATATCACAGTTCCTTTATCTTTATTCCACCTATCTGAAGTTGCAGAAAAAAATGGAGAGACTGGTAGCGTACAGAATTCCAGAGAACCCTGGAAAAGCCAGGGACTAATAGGAAGGAGATGGAGACGATGACACTGAATACAGAAGGACAAAAAGGTAGGGAGGTAATCAGGAGGCAAGAAGGAAAGGAAGGATGGAAAGAAAAAGTGAAAAAGGAAAATGATGAAGTCGATTTTATTGAGTGACTAGGTCTAAGAACTTTCTATGTATCAGGCATGGGGGCAGCGCCCAGGGCTGATTAAGAGACAGCCCTGCTTTTAAGGAGCTTTCAACCTACTTGAGGAGAAGACGCCAAAAAACCGACTAGAATTTGAAGCAGGATCAGCCAGTTGCCTCATGAGGTTTCAGGGGATGGAAGCTCAGTGGGGACAGAGAGAAAGGACTGCTGCTTTTTGACCTGAGGTCCCTAGAGAAGACTCTCTAGAGCTGGTGGCATTTGCCTGGGCCCCAAAGGTTTATGTAGGAGGGCAGCGGGCAGAAAAATATCTCCTCACACCTGTATAGTGCCCTGCCTGCCCTCTCTTGTAACTCAGAGATCACCGGCCAGATCTCTCTACCGGAGACATCCTTGGGACCCAGAAATGTGGTTTCCAAGGGCCCCCCACACGGATTGTGACGGCCCGAAGTTAAGTTTCTACTGGTCCACAGCAAAATAAGACAATGACCCGTCGGGAGTTTTTCCACAAAGAAATTGTCTTCAGTTAAAGGACTTTTCTTTTATTATGATATTAGGTCCTTTCTAATTTTTTAATGGTAAAAATACCCCGTCCTTTAGATGAAATAATGTTGATAAAAGATAGCGTATTGGGACGGGAGGGTTGTTTGTTTTAAATATTTTTGTTTGGCAAGTGAATAGTTAGTTGGCCAACTGCATTGGTCCCTGAGATTTTACAGGTTTTATTATTTTTTAAAGATTTTCCATTTATTTATTTGAGAGACAGAGTGAGAGTGAACAGGGGCAGGGGGAGGGGCAGAGGGAGAGGGAGAAGCAGGCTCCCCGCTGAGCAGAGAGCGGAACCTGGGGCTGGACTCCAGGACCCTGGGGTCATGATCTGAGCTGAAGGCAGGCGCTTAACCGACTGAGCCACCCAGGCGCCCGATTTTACAGATTTTGAACCATTTCAGCGTGTAAGAACTACTGGCCTTGGATGCCATTCTGTGTCCCCTGAGGCAGGCGCATTCAGTGGAGGGTCTGCCTTTTCCCTGCGGCCCTGACCCAACCCATCCAGGCCTCTGGTTGCCCTCCCCGTTAAGGCTTGGGGAGGGAGGCTGCAGTCCTCCCTTCTTTGGGACTCTGTCCTGTTCCTGCTGACGTGCGGAGTCGCGGTCTCTCAGAGGGGATGGAATAAACGGACTCACACTAAGGCAGTCACGGGTCAGACCAGATAAATACAGTCCCCGGGGACCTTCATAGGTAGTGGAGCGTGAACATTAATTCAAACCAATAAATTGTGAAGGCGGGAAAGAATGATATTTTTAAATGAAAGGTCTTCTTCTGTCATCAGGCCACACCCTTCAAATCACTGATACAGACAGTTAAGAGAGGAGGCAAGGGCAAAAACTTGATTCTGGCTTCTGGATCGAAATGTCACAGACTGCTGTGAATAGAAATCCTGACCTTCTCTATTTCTGCCCCTCTCCAGTACAAAATGGATCAGTCAATCCCGCCACCCCTGCCCTGGGCCACAGAGCAACCTGAACATTCCTTTTCGAGGACCACATCGTGTTACGGTTAGTTTTCTGCATGCCTGCTGCTCCTCACGGAAAGGGATACCCGCTCACCTCTGGGTTCTGGGGCTTTGGGTGCTGCCTGACATACGGTAGGAGCTCAACAGAAGCCCAGTAAGTAAGAGATTTGATATACCGGGTTAAAAATAGCCCAATGCTGGGGCGCCTGGGTGGCTCAGTTGTTAAGCGTCTGCCTTCGGCTCAGGGCGTGATCACGGAGTCCTGGGATCAAGCCCCACATCAGGCTCCTCTGCTTCTCCCTCTCCCACTCCCCCTGCTTGTGTTCCCTCTCTCACTGTCTGTCTCTCTCTGTGTCAAATAAATAAATAAATAAAATAAATAAATAAATAAATAAATAAATAATATCTTTAAAAAAATAGCCCAATGCCCTATGGGGTCCCTCCACAGTGACTATAGTCAGGGAAATTCAAACTCACAGGCTTCTAAAACTTCAATTGCATGAATCCTGATTACAAACAACCTGAGGAAACCAGTTAGTTCCCCGAAGACCAACCAAGTCCGTGGGCAATGAAGGGGGAGAGAACTCCAGAGAAGCCCAGGAAGACAGGTGGAAATTCCAGAAATATTGTGAAGCCCCATCTTCTGGAACTGGCCAACAATTTTTCTTCCACATATATTAAAATGTATAGTTTATACTTTGACCTGACCAAAAAAAAAACAAACCAAAAAAAAAAAAAACACATGGACACAATCTGGGACAAAGCCACCAAACCTTTCATCCCCTTGGACAGTCAACAGAATAAATGATTTTCCACATCACACAGGAGAATTTTAAGTGCTTTGGGTCTATAGAAGTGGGACAGGGTGTTGGAGACATCTGTCAAACAAAGAAACCCTCAGATGCTTTAATGTGGCGGCTGCTGGGTGAGATGGGAGCCGAATGACCCTTTCTATAAGCCAGTGGTTCTGGAAACGGGGTCTGTGGACCAGCAGCAGCATCCCCTGGAAATCTGCTGGAAAGGCAGCTTTTCAAGCCTCACCCTGGGGCCAACTGAACCTGAAATTCTAGTGGGGTTGCCCAGCAATGTGTGTTTTCATAAGTCTTCCCAGCAGCTCGGATGCAGGCTGTACTTTGAGAACCACTGATATAAGGCATTACCTTGTGCTGAGTGACTCGGGGCCAGGAGCCTGACCCACTGCCACAGCCCTCAGGTGACCTAAAAAAAATGGATGACTCAGCTGAGTGGCTGAGTGCGGTGGGGCCTGTACTGGGATGGCTGAGGGCACATCCAGGCACAGCCCCTTGGGCACCCCATCTTTACTGCCAGCCTCTCCTGCTGCCTGTCTGGACTTGACCTACCCCGGTGGCATCTCCACTGGGCAAGGGCCGTGTCCTTCCAGACTCCCAACCCTTATTAGTTGCAATATGCGCAAATCCACCAGTGCCAAAGGGAAGCTTTCATGAACTTTCAGAGGTGGGTTAACTGTTTCAGAGCAGCAGTTACGGGCCCAAGCAGTCGTCTGAGCCGCCGGACACGGCCCCGCGCTTCTCAGAGCACCAGGGTGGCCCTCTGGCCGCGCGCCTCGGCCTGGCGGCAGAACCCCTATCCGCAAATAGCCAGTCCCAATCTGGGTCCCCAAGACCGAGGGTGTGCCTGGATTTATTTTTTGAAGTGTTTGTGCACTTCACGAGCCTCACCCTTTCATTTAGGGCTTCAGTACAATTGCATTGACCTAATTAATTCATTTTCTTTTCGGTCCAAAGTGGAAGTCGGGGCACAGGGCTGCAAATCCAATGCAAACCCGCTTTGGGCGCCGATACTCTGGACAATTAAAACAAAGAGCGGCAGCGGCGGCGGCGGCACCGCACAAAACCCTCGGGAAACATCCAGAACGTGCCGCGTACCAGCCGGCAGGGCGGGGCGCAACCTGGGTTAAAAATGTGCCCGCAGGGAGGCGGCCCCACCCCTGCAGGTGGACAGGTGGAAGTTGGCAGGGGTCAAAATCCATCCTTAAAGGACTGGAAGCTGGGCCGCTGCGTGGCGCAACTGCAGGGGGCACACTCGCCCCGCGCCCAGCGGGAATGGCGCCCTCGCCAAAAAAGCAACGAAACAAAACCCACAAGACCTAGGTGGATAGGTATACCTCGTAATAGTCTTAAAGGCAAAGTTCTTGTCTATAGTATTGTTTTCATCTCTACATTCATACTATCCCATCCACATGAGCCTCAGTTCCCCAATAAGACTTCGAGATTGCAATTTACCATGATTTAGAAGAAGTGCTTATATTTATTGTACGGCTTCTAACATTTATGAGATGGAGCACCTGATTGAGTTTGTTGATTTCACTGATAGAATGACCAGTTACATGGTGCTTGACCAGGGAAAATTAATTTTCCAAAAATATTAAAAGTGTGTTTTGACTAAACCCAAAGTAACATACCAAATGGTCCCAATCACCAAATAAAACACGCAGAATCTGTTTCACAGGGGTCATAATTCATAATAAATCTGATGTAAAAAAATAAAATAGAAAATGGAATTTATTTGACTGTCCCAATCAACTAGTCTCAGACTGGACTCAGACTAAACTCTTAAAAATAATCCCTCTGCCTAGCCTTTGCTAATATGACTGTGATCGTTATTAATGCTCTACTGATGGCAGATAACATGGATTGAGGATGTATGCCGTAAGCACTGAGCTGAACATTTTTATGTATATTATCTCATTTGATCATCATAACAATCCTATGCAGTAAGCGCTATAATCACATTTATTGTACAAATGAGAAAGCTGGAATTGAGTGAGTATAAAAAGAAACTTTCCATGCCCACACAGCTAGTTGGTGGTGAAACTGCGATTTCACTTCAAGCCCGCCTAGCTCCCAAATTCATGTTCTTTACCAATATACCCTTCTAGCTATACCATGATTAGTATTTGAATATTACCAAGAATTCAGGATTCCCATGCTATCCTGTCATGGTATGTTTCTCAAAGGAAACATATGTCCTCAAAAGAAATGTATGTCCAGAGGACAAAGCCATTTAATTAGAGGTT
>NW_024426996.1:62195680-62238272 GCF_017311325.1 Ursus maritimus
TGCGGGGGCGGTGACGGCGGGAGCGGCAGTGGCGGCGGCGGCGGGTCCGGCGGCGGCGGCAGGTGGCCCCGCGCGCGGCGGCGGCCGGCCCGGCCGGGGGCGGGCGGGAAGGTGGCGCCTCGGGCGGGGGCCGGTCCCTGCACCAGGTGACCTGCTCTGGCCCGGATCCGGGCGGCCTCGCCATGCAGCGGCGCGGCTCGGGGCTCGGGTGGCCGCGGCAGCAGCAGCAACAACCCCCGCCGCCCGCGGTCGGTCCCCGGGCCGTAGCCATGGCCCCCCCGAGCGGCGGCGTCCCCCCGGGCCTCGGCGGCCGCCCTGCCTGCGCGCTGCTCCTATTCTGCTACCTGGTGAGCGCCGGACCCTGCCCGGGTCCTCCCCTCCGCGCGGGGCCCCGGGGACGCGGGCGGGGGCGGCCGGGGACCTCCGCCTCGCCGGGCGGTACGGCGCTGCTAGTTTGCTCGCTTCCTGGCCGCTGCGCCCCGGGCGCGCCGGCACCTGGGATGGGGAGCCGGGGCGCCGAGAGGGGTGCGTGGACCGGACTTGCGGCGCGGCGCTCTCGCTCGTGTCCGTCCCTCTTCCTCCGAGACGCGCTGCAGACCCGGGCGAGGTTCCCCTCGAGACCCCCTCCCGTGCCCCGCGCCGCCTGGAGCCGCGCCAGCCGCGTTTCCTCCCCAGGCGCCGCGCGCGGCTCTCCAGCCCCCTCCCTCCCCGTCCCTGGGCTTCCCTCGCAGTCTCGCAGCTCCTTGCCTTCCCGAGCCCAACTTCGCCTCTCTCTGTCGGCGAGCGCCTCCCGCCTCGAACCTCCGTGTAGTTTCCGCCGGGTCCTCATGGCCCGGACCGTGTTCTGCCAACGCGCCGGCAACGAACCCTAGCGTTTCCAGCGCTCTTCAACTCCTCCGTGGTCACTCCGGCCAAGTTGCGGATGCCCGAACGAAATCGAGTTCTTTGTAACACGCTTACCGCCAGAGTGGGGACTTTAGCTGCGTCTTGAACATTGTCATTTCAGAGAATACGCTTGGGTTAGGCACGTCAGTTTACCATTTGCACTCTTCTTGGCTTCGGTTTCAGTCATCACCTAAATGGCAGTAACCTATTTTTCAAAACCAGCTCATTTAAAATACCAGAATAATTTAAACCCTCAGAACAAGGTGGGAGAATATCCCCCAATTCTTTTGATGGTTTTCTTTCTTCTGCTTTGAATTCTCCTAAACAATAGTAAATTTACAGAAGGCGACACCCTTCCTGTCCAGCCTACCTTATGTTCCAGGATCCTGCGGAAACCTGGGGTTATCTCGCCACATATTACTGTAAATAAATGAAATCGAAATTGCTGAATCATGAAACTGATGTAATAGGAAATTCACAGAATGCTTAAAATTGAGCAGTGTCATTGTCCAGAATTGTTCTCACTTCTATGGTATCGCCATTATTTGGAGTCTTTCTTCTTAGAGGCTAAAAACTGCTTGGGAGACATTGTCAGGCATTAGGATTTGATTCCGAAGAAATTGCCACCCAGCCCAAGTTTCTTTTAACACTCTTTACTTCTCAGCTGTTGCATTTCTTGAAGCGAGAGGGTGTACAAATGCAAATTCTAATTCTGCTGTAGCGCCTACCTGTTGAGCAATCCACACTTTTCCTCCTGTTTTAAAGTTAACCAGTACCGAATTCCGTGGTTGGATTTACTTGATATCTTCAGAAGAAGTTGTCAGTTAACATGCATTTTTTTTCACCTGAGAGGTATTATTATTATTTAATATTTATGCCACAGGGTTAGAGCACACAGGCTCATAAATACAACTGCCAAAACAAATGACAGGGTTTCAGTTTAAACAGATGATCCCCGTCCACAAGGCACTGGTTACCCACAGGGACAGAAATGATGTAGTAAAATAGTGTGTGAACTATTAATGTACAGGTGGTCTGGAAAGTTCCACGCGGAAATCCGAAGACCGGCAAGGAGAGACAGCTTCTTGATGATTCTGAGAAATCAGAGTAACAGGAGCAAAGCCTATAGGCCTGGTGGTCTGCGGGAACAGAGGCAGAGGAGGGAGCAAGTAGGAAAGTTCTATTTGGACCAAGGGGGATTTAAGGGAACAGGTCACAGAGAGGAGACAGAGATGCTATGCACGGAGTAAGGTAGCGAAGTGGTGAGGTCAGGGCTCCGAAGAGAGAGATTATAGAAAATACCATAATGTGGGAACTAACCGGAGCATGACTGAGTGTCTTGGCAGACAGGGAAGGATTGGATTTTGGAACCGTCGTGAAGAGGGAAATGTCAGTGCTTCCTGACTGTGTGTGTTTCCTTCAGATGGGCTTCAGATAGGCTACTATGTAGGAAAGACTTTGGTAAACAAGCAAACCATTTTGCCACTGAATGAGAAGCTTTTGTCAAGCCCAGGAAAGCAAAAGTGTGATTTGGAAGATGGGCTTCACCTTTTGTTCTAAAGGTCTAGCTATTTCCGTAGGATTCTGCTCTAGAGGTATGTGCTGTCTGAGCCTCTAGTGAAAGGTGAGGCTTCCTGACCTTGGAGAAATTCACTGTGCAAAGTGGGGACCATCTGCCTGAAGCATGAGATACAGAAAATGACAGAGGGGGAAAAAAAGGCATAATTGTGTCCATTCTCCTTGTCAAGGAATACTGCCTAGAGGAAGTGATTGCTCAGGGGAGGCAAGGCGGGCAGGTGGAGGGGAGGCGGGCAGGTGGAGGGTAGACGTGGAACAGAATAGCTAGGCAGGATCTCAGGAACAGGTAAACACCAGAGGGAGAAAGCTATCCCATAATTTGGAAACATAAATAATAATAATAGTTTGCATTGTACTAGGTCGTTTATATGCATTATCCAGTATTTTTTTTTAAAGATTTATTTATTTATTTGAGAGAGAACATGTGTGAGCAGGGGGAGAGGCAGAGGAAGAGGGAGAGAATCCTTAAGCAGACTCCCCACTGAACGTGGAGCCCGATTCGGGGCTCGATGCGGGGCTCGATCCCAGGACCCTGAGATAATGACCCGAGTTGCAATCAAGAGTCGGACGCTTAACCCCCCAGGCGCCCCGCATTCTCCAGTATTAATTTTAAGGACAACTTTGTGAAGTAGGACCTGTTACGATCCTCATTTGGGTGAGGTAACTAAGACTCAGAGAGGTTAAGTAAGTTGCCCTGGGCCACACAGGTAGTTCAAGATTGAACCCCAAGTCTGTCTACTTCCAGAAACCCAGTTCTCAGGCATGCTAACTTACTGCTTTCTGCATTTTGCTGCTTTGCGCTCGTTCCTCTCATACATAGATGCATGGGCCATTAGCAAAGCTCTTACAATTAGCAGCCACTGTGCAATTGGCCAGGATGTGAGGTCATGTCTAAAGTAGCCTAAAACATACAAAGCAGGAAGCACAGGCCAGAGAATAGAAGCAGGATGTTAATGAGAAAAAAAAAAAAAAAGGTGAAACCAGAAAATACTTGCCACGGAGAGGTAAAAGATAGGGTCTCCCTCTCGTCTGGAGGCAGCTGGTGGAGGTTAGCCCTGGGCGTGTGTATGAATGTGTGTCCAGGTGTAGAGCGAGTGAGCCTTGCAATGCATTCCAAAGCCAAGTTGTCTGTGATTTGGGGGCCGATTCCCACTTTGTGCTATCCCCACCTGTTTGCTCGTTTGCAAGGACTAGAGGTTGAAAGTGGTTTTCTGAACAGATGCCTTTAAGCCCCTGCCCTCATAGGGAGCATGCTTCCCGGAGCCAGGGTCCTGAGGCAACGGGCGTCTTTCTTCCCCATTGGCTGGGACAGAGTAACCTTCAGTGGCAGCCCAAGAACAGTACTGTGACTGTAGCTAGGATACTGCCAAAGCATGAATAATTGTGTCGAGGCCTGAAAGATAAGTCACGGAACGATGCCAAGCAGATCTCTGAAAAGATGATCTCTGGTTCCAGCGGCTTCCAGAAAATTCTAAGGTCACCAGAGGTCAAGAGGCAGAGAGCCTCCTCAGAGAGGGTGAGGGCCCGGAAAGGAAAAGGTAACAGAATCGCTTCCGCGGAGGTGCCTGGTGCTGAGTGGTGTGGTCTGATCAGGACTTGCCAGCAGACCCCCTGGCCATTCCCATACGTCATTACCTCGTACCTTCCTCCAGACCTGGCCAGACCAGCTGAGGCTGCCCCAGCCCCATCTGTGATGGTGGCACTTGTGGAAGGCATTTCTGTCCTTTCCGAATGCTGGTCTTGAATGTATAATTTTTTCTGAAATGAGAAAAACAGATCTCACAATGGTTAGTATTGATGTCAGCTGTAGAGCTGAAATATTCAGAGCGGACATTTGCACTTGTTAGACAACCAGAGGACAAAGACGTAAGAGGGCATTGGTGGCACAGATGTATGTGGGGATGGTTAGCAGACCTATGGTGGCTGTGACGGGATTCTCCGTCAGTGGCCACAGACCATCGGGTTATCCCTCTGGTGGTGTTCGTGAACTCCTTCCTCTGTGTGTAACACGGGCCCCAGGAAGATCAACACAAGGTATAGAGACTCTCCATTATCTCCTTTGTGCAAGAGCGAAAACGGGTATTTGAAATATAGAGATCAGCTTCAACCTTCCCGTCAGCCAGTAGAGGCCACATCACCCTGACCAGAGCTCCTAAAATCCCCAGGCCATGGTGTTTGCCTCTTGCTTTCTATACCTTTCTATTTCTCTTGGCAAAAGTATGGGAGGCATGAATTGGTGGAAGGAAGCAGGTAGAGGAAAGGTGGACGAGGCGTCGAGAACCCAGGCAGTTCACAGAGATGGATAGTCGCGAGTAGACCGTAAATAGCCTCAAGTGAATTCAGTTACGCTGTTTATTGGCTCATCCTGTTCCCCTGAGAAAGGATCCGGGGGCAGGAGGGCTGCGGGGCATGGGGGGGATTTCTGAGGACATTCTGCTTTGGCTGCTCTTATTTCTGACATCGTCCTCCAAAGAAGGGCTTAACTGAGTTGGGGAGTTGGCGCAGTGCCGTGTGTATGTTTGTGGGTAAACTAATGCCTACCCTCTCCAGGCACAAGGTGTAATGACCTGGTAAGATCTTAGCCCCCACTCCCCCCACCCCCTCCACCTTCAAGATGAGAGTGAGCCAAGTCTTAACTTTCCCCCACCTGTGGCCAGAAAGTGGGACAGGTGTAGAGATCAGTTGGTGAGTCAAGGGCCTCATTTTGGGCGTTTCTGGAAGGCGAGAGGGACACTATCACTGACTGTGGAGTCCGAGAGGAATTTGAATTTTGGTTCTGTTTTTGAGGAGCTGTTTTTGAGCACCTTGGGCAAATGACTCCCCCTCTCTGAATCCGTTCCATTTTCTCAGTTGTAAAACTGGAATGCTGTGTCCCTCTCAGAGCTGTCGTGAAGATTAGATTTGAAGGGAGAAGGTCTATGAAGTTCTTTATGAAAGGATGAGGTTAGAAGTGAGTGAGAAGAGGGACTTGCTGCCTCTGTCCCAATGCCCGGCACGTAGTTATTCAGTGAAATTAAACCAAACCAAACCTTGGTTACCCTCATGATTTAAGTTAAAAAGAAATAGCGTATCAAACAGTATTAAAGAGAGGAGGGGACCCAATACGACTAGGAGTATTGCTCATTGTCGTGATGGCATTTCTCTAGGCAGCTCTCAGGTTTCGAAGGCAGATTGGTCGACTGGGAAGTGGTGCCTAAGACACATTGAGATTTCGGAGTCCGTACGGACATCACTGCCCATTCTGTTTAATTGCAGGCTTTGTGACATAAACAGGATTTTTGCTTACTTCTAATCAGTGGAAATTGGAAAAGTAGGACTTTTAGGCCATTGCAATGACCTTTTGACCTATGGAAAGTTTGATTCAGCCAGTCTGGAGAGAAAGTACTCATGAGCAAGGTTTTCTTAGGTGACTAATAGGGCGGAATGGGCAGGAATGAGAAAAAGAGGCGCTCAATAATTGTGTGCACACATGAGCCCACCGCACACACGTGTTAGTGTAAAATTTCCCATGACAAGACGCGAATGATTGAAGGTGTTTCAATCTGTCCATCCCTTCCTTAAATAACAAGTGGTCCATATAAGAGAAAAGAGCCACGTTTTCTCAGCTTTTCGGAACAGGGTGGGTTATTTGAATAGAATTTCTTATTGATTTTGTTTGAAGGCATCGGATGCAGTCATCCTAAAAGAAGCTTAGACAGAATTGATAGGGTTTTTTTTCCATCCAGAAGATACATACATTCATCTGTTTCTCCACTCTGACTTGAATGCATTTCGATCTCCAATTTGGGGTCTTTTATCATGAACACGACATTAACGGACCCATTTCTTTCTTTAAAAAAATGTACAATATACACAATTAGACAAACATGAGGGAGTCTGTTTTGAGAGTGTGTGTGACATTGTCAAATTTGACTTTGATTAAGGCTTACTTGTGGTGTAAACAGATGTTTGAGGGCTCGGGCATCTTTCAGAGCCCAGCTCCATTGTGTGCGGAGCCGACCCGCCGCTTCCGAGGTAGCGCATCTCCGTGGCTGCCTAAATGGCATAACTTGAGGGGCACAGAAATGCCCCCACTCACCCCCCAAATCTTGCTTATAGTGGCAGTGCATTTGGGCTTTGCTTTTAAGGCATTATCTCCCCTAGGCAGGCACAGCAATGCAGATATGTGACATTACTGCCGTCCTTTTTCGTTATCCCATTAGCATGGGTGAACTTGCTGGATGAAGAGGAGTCCAACAGGGGGAAGAGGGGTAGGACATAGTGAACATTGAATTCGTATTTTTGGTGTGGAGAAATGGAAAAGTTCTAGGAGGTAGGGCGGTTGTCTGAAAGGTCTGGAGGGACTTGATAGCTGACAGAAGTCCACCTGAAGTGGGTAAGGTACGTGCCACAGTGCCACCTTCCCTGACCTCGCAGTCCCCACGTAGCTGTGACCCCCAGGGGCCCAGTGAGAGGCAAAGGGTGAGGGTTCTTCCCAAGGAGATGGATGAGGCTGGATGGGAAAAGAGAAGTGGAGAGGGTCCCCCTCACAAAAGAACTTGTGGATGTCGGGAAAGGGTGGCGGGGACTCAGGATTGGATCAAGTCCTCCAGTTTATATGCAGGTGCCCCTGGGAGCTGTGACCTGAGACGGACCACAGAGGCTCCTGGCAGAAACCAAAATCCTACTGTGTGCCAAGTTCTCTTTGAGAAGCCAGAGACATAACAATGAATAAGACAGGGACTCTGACCTCATAATTTCCAAGCAAAGGAACGACTGGGTAATTTTTCACTTCGGTTAATGCAACCTGGCATGTGAAAATACCTATGAAGGTTGGACACGTGTCATGCCTGTAGCTGAAACTCTTCAAGTTAATTGCCTTATTTTCCTGGCAGGAAACAGCTCATAACCACACACATGACTTGAGCCAGGAAATCAGCTTCAGCTTAATCAATATTTAGAGTGTGATGTGTTGCTAATCGGTGTTGGTTTTGTACATAACAGAGGTGGCCACAACTCATGGCGGAGCAGCTGCCCACTGGGTCTGCTCCAATCCACAAGATGCCAGCTTCCTGCATTGCATAGCTGCCCCAGACTGAAGGCCGTCGTGCCTTTTGAGGGATTTGGACCACGCCCCTACAGCCATGTACAGTGCTTCTGAGGTCCCCTTTGGGGCCAGCACGCCCTGATCCTATCATGAAAACATTGTCCATCCCTGAAACTGTCCTTCTCTTGTACTCATGCTTCTCCCACTTCTCAAATTCATCTTACTCAGTCCATGAAATTTTTTTTGCACCCAGCCTAGCTCTAACTTCTCATCCCACTTAGACCTCTATTGAAAGAAACAATAGCAAGATGTCAACACCGCCGCCAAGGAACGTTAGAAAAATAACAAATCAAGCGCCATCAACCACACGTCTATGAAATTATGCCTAATTGGGTTATTCATCGCATTTCTCCCATAGAATCATTCCTTTGAAAAGCATATTGTCAGGTTGTGTTTTCCAAAACTCGAAGTCTAGAATCAGAGCTCGGTAATCTAGAAGGGGAGTCGGCAAGCTATGGCCCGCGGGTGCAGCCAGCTGCCTGTTTTTGTAAACAGAGTCGAGCCGGACCACAGCTGCGCTCCTTCGCTTACGAGTTGGTTGTCTGGGGCTGCCTTCTTGATTCCACAGCAGAGCTAAGTAGTTTTTCATGGACACCAAGTGGCCTGCAAAACCTAAAATACCTACCATATGGCTCTTTTTTTACAGGGAAAGTCTGCTAACTTCAAAATAGCAGCATCCAGTAGAAATAAAATGTAAGCCACAACTACGAGCCCCATGTGTACTTTCAGATTCTCTAATAGCCACGTTTAAAGAGTGACAGGTGAAACTAATTTTAGTAATAAATTTTATTTAACTCACTGCATCTGGATATGGTCATGTCAACATGTAATCGGGATAAGAACTATTCAGGAGATATTTTGCATTTTTAAAGAAAATTGCCTTTGAAATCCAGTGTGTATTGTACTCTCACAGCGATTTGGACCAGCCCCATTACCAGCGCTTCATAGGACTCGTGGCTTCTGTATCCAGTGGCACGCGTCTAGAACCCACACACCTTGGATTTACTTTTCTTGCACTTGAGGCTCTGAAGTAGGTGAAAATAAATAATCTTCATCTGCATATATAGAGATTTCCTTTAAAGCTGAATTTTGAGGGAAGGGACTGGAGGGAGAACACGGTCAGGTGTCCTCTACCTTCTTCATTCTCATCTGTCACCGCTGGTCTCGGCGACGATGAGCCCGACGTCCGGAAAGTCATGGGTCATCAAGCGAAGCTGAAACCAGTTTTATTAATGTGGGACAGTGGCCTGATGCATGTTTAGCACCAAGATGTAAAGTAGTGAGATTACTACTAGCTGCACTTTGCAATGAGATCTCGGGAAATCACATAGCCTTTCCCCCAGAATTCTGCTCAAAAGAAGTATTACCTGGAGTTCCTAGCGTCAGCAAGAAAAACATGATTTAAAAAAATATTGCCGTGGGAGAAGAGGTCTGGGGTGAGTTTTTAAGGTATACGTAAAAGGAACGAGGAAGAGGTTTTAAGTCATTCTTTGAAAAAGAACACAAGGTGATATTCAATATACCACAGCATGTCCTGGACTCTGCTCTCTGTTGCCTCATTGGGGCAAATGGGGAATTGAGTGACGGTGGCATGAGGGGCACTTGGAATGAGGGGCGCCCGCCTCTGCGGTGGGCTCATCGGCTGGATTCGCATCTTGAGAAGGAGGCCACCTCTTGGCACTCTGGCTGAATGAACAAACCGCCACTTGTGGACGAATGCTGGGGTATCTCTAGTCACAAGAAAGCAGAACTCTGCCTGGCAACTCTCTGTAGTCTTGCTGTTGTGTGCTGTGGGGTGGAGAACGTGGGAGAGGGAGTGAAAGCAAGGGGCCGGGCTCCTGGGCTTGTGTCTGTGAAGCCACCAGCTGGGTGATGCCGGAGAACATGGCCTCTCCGCTCTCCGTGATCATTGCCTTGTTGGAAGAATGGGGTGGGCTGGCTCATCACCAAGGGCTCGTCCGCTCTAACAGTTGCTACTTCTAATTATAAGATTATTTTTATGTTTGTTTTCCCCCCTGTAATTTGGAAGTATAAATGAGAGCATAAGACAATTAAGCCTCTTACTGCGGGGGCAGACAGTTTGGACTGTACCCACCTCTTTACATATTTCTTCCCACAGTTTTCCCATGACTAATCAAAAGCCATGGCCAGCCCTTCTCACTCTGCCACTTGGAGAAGCTACATTTTTTCTTTTCTTTTTTTTTTTTTATTTATTATTATATTATGTTAGTCACCATACAGTACATCCCTGGTTTTTGATGTAAAGTTCAATGATTCATTAGTTGTGTATAACACCCAGTGCACCATGCAATACGTGCCCTCCTTACTACCCGTCACCAGTCTATCCCATTCCCCCACCCCCCTCCCCTCTGAAGCCCTCAGTTTGTTTCTCAGAGTCCATAGTCTCTCATGCTTCATTCCTTCTATTACCCCTTTCTTTTTATCCCTTTCTTCCCCTACCGATCTTCCTAGTACTTATGTTCCATAGATGAGAGAAATCATATGATAATTGTCTTTCTCTGCTTGACTTATTTCACTTAGCATTATCTCCTCCAGTGCCGTCCATGTTGCTGCAAATGTTGAGAACTCGTTCTTTTTGATAGCTGAGTAGTATTTCATTGTATATATGGACCACAACTTCTTAATCCAGTCATCTGTTGAAGGGCATCTCGGCTCCTTCCACGATTTAGCTATTGTGGACAATGCTGCTATGAACATTGGGGTGCATATGGCCCTTCTCTTCACTACGTCTGTATCTTTGGGGTAAATACCCAGTAGTGCAGTGGCTGGGTCATAGGGTAGCTCAATTTTTAACTGTTTAAGGGACCTCCACACTGTTTTCCAGAGTGGCTGTACCAACTTGCATTCCTACCAACAATATAGGAGGGATCCCCTTTCTCCACATCCTCTCCAACAATTGTTGTTTCTTGGCTTGTCAATTTTTGCCATTCTAACTGGCGTAAGGTGGTATCTCTGTGGTTTTGATTTGAATTTCCCTGATGGCTAATGATTTTGAACATTTTTTCGTGTGTCTGTTAGCCATTTGTATGTCATCATTGGAAAAGTGTCTGTTCGTATCTTCTGCCCATTTTATGATTTGTTGATTTGTTTCTCGCGTATTGAGTTTGAGAAGTTCTTTGTAGATCTTGGATATCAGTCTTTTATCTGTAGTATCATTTGCAAATATATTCTCCCATTCCATGGGCTGCCTCTTAGTTTGACTGTTTCCTTGGCTGTGCAGAAGCTTCTTATCTTGATGAAGTCCCACAAGTTCATTTTATCTTTTGTTTCTCTTGCCTTTGGAGATGTATCATGAAAAAGGTTGCTTTGGCCGATGTCGTAGAGGTATTTTCATCTTTAGGACAGTTGCTTTTCTCCCCATCCCCCGCCCCCTCCCCTCTGGTTTTCTTGCCCCAATATTCGTGTAGTACAAAATTCCAAAGATAAATAAGGATACACATCACACGTCTCTCTCTTAGCCTGTCTCCTGGTCACCTCATCCTTTTCCACGCGAGCAACCAGTGCTATGGGTATTCAAGCAAATGTGTATATATTTTTCCTTTTCTTAAAAAAAAAAAAAAACTCAAATGATACTTCTGAACCTTGTTTTTTAAAAAAACTTCAAACTTTGGAGATCATTTCATTCTCTGTACATGAACCCCTTCCTCATTTTGATAGCTGCCTAGCACCCCAGGAGTGGATGTCCTATCATTTACTGAACCTGCTCTGTCTTGATGGACATTTAGTTCTTCGTCTTTGCTGTTGCAGTGCTGCAGTGCGAACCTGCACACGCATCGTTTTGCACAAATTTGAGTATATGGATAGGATAAAACCCTAGAGGAGGAATTATTGCCCAGAGGGTGGGTGCATTCATACTTCTGATGGATACCGCCTGACCCCGACCACAGAGATCACTCTCACCAGCAGTACATGCGAGGCCAGTGTGGCTGGGACAGTGTGTTATCGGACTTTTTGATCTCTGGGAACCTAGTAAGTTCAAACTGATCTCTTCATGTGGTTTCGACTTGCCTTTCTCTGACTACCAGAGGGAATTTACTCATTGTTGAACTATGTCGTTTCACGTGCTCATTTTTTTTGATTGTCAGCTTTGTTTCTAATTGATGGTCGGTGCTTTCAAATGGAAACACTGCTCCTTTTTCCAGAAACTTTCATTGACTTTTCACTGTCCATAGAATGAAAGTCCACGTACCTTGGGCCGGGGGATTCAGTGTCCTGTAGAGCCAGGACTCTGCCTTTTTTTTTTTTTTTTTTCCAGCTTCATATCTTCATGTCTTTTTGTGTCTTTAGCCTGGTTCTGTTCTCTGGTCAAACCCATCTGCCCTCTCTCTAGGACACCTGTGTTGCTCCGGCTTTAGCTGTTCACACCACTTGCAGGGACTTCCCTGGGCCTCTCTACCTAAAGAACTTCTCTTCACCCCTCCCAGCCCAGCGGAAATACCATTCTTTCCATGAAGGCTATTCTAGACTGTTCCCCCCTCCCCCGCCCTAGTAGAATTACCCTCACCTGGGACTGTACTCCTTTAGGACTTGCTTATAGTTTGACGGGAGCCCCGATCACACTCTGCTGGTGTCACTGCTCTTTGTAAACAGTTCCCTGATACCCAGCTTTGTGTCTTAGCCCCTTCTGCGTCTCCTACCACCGTCAGCTAGAAGTGAAGAAAGGGGTCCTTAGTTCTTCCTTCTTTGGAAAACTGACCTTTTTCTTTAAACTTGTCAAAATGTTCACAGCATAAAATTTACCGTTTTCACCACTTCTAAGCGTACAGTTGGGGGACATTAAGTCCGTTCATATTGCGGTGGAACCATCACCACCATCCATCTCCAGAACTCTTTTCCTCTTGTAAAACTGCAGCTCTGCGCTCATGAAACAGTAAGTCCCCGTGATCACCTCCCCCCCAACCCTGCCCCTGCCAACCCCGATCCCTGGCATCCACCATCCTCCCTTCTGGCTCTGTGCACCTGACCGCTCCAGGTTCTTAAATAAGTTGCGTCATACAGTATTTATTCCTTGTGACTGGCTTATTTCACTCAGTGTAATGCCCTCAAAGTTCATCCATCTTGTAGCATGTGTCAGTCTTCCCTTCCTTTTTAAGGCTGAATAATATTCCACTGTGTGTATGTACCACATTTGGTGTATCTTTATTCACTGAGGTCATTTCTACCTCTTGGCTATCATGACTAATGCTGCTGTGAACATGGGTGTATGTCTATGAGGCCCTGTTTTCAACTATTTTGGGTTTATAGCCAGAAGTGGAATTGCTGGATCACGTGGTAAATCGTTGTTTAATTTTTTGAGGAACTGCTGCCCCATTTCACGTTCCCACCAGTGATGCACCAGGAGTCCGGTTTCTCTACCTCCTGCTAATGTTTGTTATTTTTGTTTTGTTTTTGTTTTTGGATAATAGCCATACTAATGGGTGTGAAGTGGTCCAAAGTAACCTTTCCACTCTTGTGTTCTGGATGCCTGAATCACAGAGTTATATTTAGAAGAGCTCTTCGCACCCACGTGTCAGTGCCTTATGCTCAAAACATTGCCTTGATCTCATGACCAATGTCCAAGATTTCTCCTGCAAGGAATGTCCATTTTAAGAGGACTTCGTATGTAAAGAACTAGAGAAATAAACACAGGGCTAAAATCTTTCTTGGCCCACGTAGCACCGTCCATGGTGGAAGAATCAGACGACACAGTCTGTGGTCCCGGCCTGCCTGTGTGTGATTTGAAGCAGTGGAAACCTCCTGCTGGTCCATCCGTCACGCGTGCTCGTTCTGGCTCAGAACTTACAGGAGAAAGAGGGGCCAAGTTGGCATCCCTGTTATGTTCCCTCTCGGGTGCACTTTGAACTCTTCTCCTACCCTTTGATTTGGCTGCATCTGATCGCCATTTGAAGTCAGGACAATGGTTTGGAAATGTCTGAAGCTGGCTCATCTCTTTTTCACGCTAAGGCAGGCTCACCGCTCCTGGGTTTGTTGTGAACTAGCTCCTGCATTTGGAAGGCGACTCTAGAATGATTGCCACGTAGCTTTGAAAGTCCCATTTTGATCAGCAGATGCTAGTGAGTCTGGGGAGAGAGTTAAATGTGGCCTAATCTTCATCTGTGTGTGTGTTGGTTTTCCTCTAATTGCTCGGGAGTGGTTTTGCCATCTTTTATGTCCCGCATTCAGTGCTTTCTGTAGATGGATATTTTTTATCCCAGGAAAATGATTCACATAGCTGTTAATTTGATGATTTTTCAACTTTTTATACCTCTTTCTTTCTTTCTTTCTTTTTTTTCTTTTTCAGAACGTTGTGCCGTCTTTGGGCAGGCAGACTTCCCTGACGACGTCAGTGACCCCCGAAGCCGAGCAGAGCGTGGCTTACAAAGACTTTATTTATTTCACCGTCTTTGAAGGGAATGTCCGCAATGTTTCTGAAGTCTCGGTTGAGTACTTATGCTCCCAGCCTTGTGTTGTCAGTCTGGAAGCGGTCGTTTCATCTGAGTTCAGAAGTAGCATCCCTGTGTACAAAAAGAGGTGGAAGAACGAGAAGTATCTTCACACCAGCAGGACACAAATAGTACATGTGAAATTTCCAAGCATCATGGTTTATAGAGATGATTATTTCATCAGACACTCCATTTCAGTATCCGCGGTGATACTACGCGCCTGGATTACTCACAAATACAGTGGCGGAGACTTGAATGTTAAATGGGAGGAAAATTTGCTACATGCTGTAGCGAAGAATTATACTCTGCTAAAGACGGTCCCGCCTTTCGAACGCCCTTTCAAAGATCATCAAGTGTGCCTTGAGTGGAACATGGATTATATTTGGAACCTTCGGGCAAACAAGATTCCCCAGTGTCCTCTTGAAACTGGTAGGTCGTTTGCCTTGCAAGGAGCCTAATGCTCCTTTCTTCAGATAGCCTGTACCATGAGAGGCTGGCAGGAGAATGTTCTTACACTGGCAGTGGAGGAGGTGGGGAAAACGGCGGGCACGCCGAGTCTGTAGTTCAGGACTTTGGGGGGAAAGGGGGTGGGGGTAAAAAGGTGAAGAGAGAAGAAATAGTACGAGAGAATAGACTGCATGGGAGAGTCACAGAGGTCATGGAGGGACCTTGAGAGCTTTGGGTCTGAAGTTGGAAAGGAGTGTTAATACCACCGAAACAGACCCTGGGAAAAGCTTCCTCCCTCTCTCCCTTCATGAATCCTTTGAGTATCAGTTATTTTAAAGTGGAGTGTTTCAACCCAGAGGAGATGAGAACCAGAGGAGCCTTCATGCCAAAGGTGGTATCACATGGTAGTTTTCAGCCCAGAGCCCCTGGGTTCAACTCCTTACTCTGCCACTTTCTACGTTCCCTTATAATCTTGAAATTCTGGGAGCCTCAGTTTTCTTATCTGTAAAATAGGGGTGATAAATAACAATCCCCTCAGAACATGTTGTGAAAATTAAATGCGATGTAATTTGCTCAACACACAATCAGCACCCAGCAAAAAGTAGCCACGATGATGATGGGGTCCAAACGCTGCATTTCATCCTAAAAGCCGCATGGTTACAGCCGCCGAAGGACCCGTACAGGTCCCCATGCCCTTCCTTAAGCGCGGGGTTGGAGATCTCTGGTATGGAGGTACACCTCCATTGGTATGAGGGACACCTTCCTGTGTGGGTGCTGAGCACCTGCCAGCTCTCCTGCTCGTCCTGCAATGGGGAGCTAACCTGGTGTGCTCCCGGGCACTCACTCGGAACCTGACAGTGTTTCCTGAAGTGTAGCCCCAGGACCGGCTGTGACAGAATCACACAGGGCTCTTGTTGTCAATGCAGATTCCCGGGCCCCATCCATCCATCCATCCATCCATCCATCCATCCATCCACCCCTACTCAGTCAGGATCTGTGGCATGCGGGGCCCTGAAATCAGCACTTTAAACACACTCCCATGACTCTGATGCATCTTAAAGCTCCGGGACCTCTGGAGTCGCGGCAGAGCTGGTGGGACTTAGATCTAGAGTAACTGTGGCCCAATCCCCACGGTCCTGTGACAGCATACCCTCCCTCGGGAGGTGCCTGACCCCTCCTGGTCTTCAAGAGGACTGCTTTGGGGGCAAGATGACTTAAGAGCACTGAGAAAACAATGGCGACGAATATTTCCTGGGACCACCCCAAAACAGCCCTGTATCTAAGGGAAACTTAACGGATCTGTTTAACCATATATATATGGCCACTTGCCATAGAACGAATACATGTGGCATTGAAAAAAAAAACTCTTTATTTTGAAATAATTATAGATTTGCAAGAAGTTATAAACATGGTAGAGAGTCCTGCGTATCCTTCCCCCAGCTCCCCCCTCACGGTAAGGTCTTTCGTAACTGTGGCACGCTAGCAAGACCACGAAACTGACGTGGACCTAGTACTGTTGAACTAGACCGCAGACCTGGTTCAGAATTCAGCAGTTTTCACATGTGCTGTTGTGTGCGTGTAGTTCTGTGCACTCCTACCCTGCGTTTGCTGTGAATAGCCTTGTTCTGTGGCCGGCCGCCTCCATGTTTGCGTGGGGCTTTACACACAGATACGGAGAGGGAGACGGCAGGTTCCTTTTCTGTGTGTACGTGAGCTGGGGGCAGGGCAGGGGGCCATTCAGTGTCTCAAACAGTTGAGTTGCCTGCGTTTGATCATCGGTGTGCGTCCCTCTTCCAGGCAGAGCCCCATCCTCGCCTCTTTCTGGAATGCCTTCCACGGGGAGACCGAATTTATTAAGAAGGACGCGCGAGGCACATGCAGCCAGTTTTGATTTGTCTTCGATTTTGTCAGGGCATAATGATTCCATTTCATGTGTGGCAAATCCCATATTTCTCATTGAAGAATGACTAAATTGCAAGCTGGAAGTTTTCAAATGAAGTCGTTTATGAACTGGCTGAGGACTTAGGGCGCCCGCACATACCCTTAAAATGTGAACCACCTTCCCTTCCTTTTGTTGCTCCTTCCCGTATTCACCGAGCTTCAGAATAGCACAGTGGGATTTGTCTCCCCACCTTCTTCCGAGCATTACTTTTGGGGTGAGAACCAAGCTAATAAAAGCGTAATGCAGAGGAAAACCTTTTCTAATCATTAAAGTCGCCGCACATGGGGGCTGGGCTGCTCCGTGCACTCTCAAAGCCAGCTCTGTGTGTGTGGCTGTGATGTGTTCACCCAAAAGGGGAACATTTCCTCTCCCTGTCTTTAGAAGAGGAATCAAAAGAGCGTGTGCAGCAGCCCTATGGAAAGTGTCCACGACCTTTGTTCTTGATACGGCTGTGCGATGGAAGGGGGCCAGGCCTCTGGCTTGCTCTTAGCAGGGGCTTCTCTATTCGGCTCTTGATGAACAAGAGTCAAGTCAGAACAACAAGACGGCATTAGGGAGCCGAGGGGGTGCCTTTCATGCCCGGTCCCCTTGCAGTCTGCAGCCAGCACAGGTGTCGGGGGTGGGGGAACGTTTTCTGTGTCGAATGCCTGGTGCCCTATGAGGGCTCCACGTCTGAGCTGAAGTACCCTCTGACTTGCTTTCATTTTCTTTTACCTTTATAAAGAGAGAGAGCCAGAGTCCCCATGCACGGGGCTGTTCTGTATGGTTAGAGTGCCTCTCCAACAAAGGTTTAGGTGAGGCTCCCGGGGGGGGGGGGGGGGGGGGCGGGGGGAACGGCTGTGTGCACCCCAACACACCCCTCACCCCACACCCGGCAGTTTATCTCCTTTGCCTGGACCATGCCAGGCAGGCGGTTGCTCTGATTTTTCGTAGACATGCAGCAGGCTCTTGTCCCGCCCTACTGAGAAAACCTACCCTAGACCAGAAGTCAGCAGCCTTTCAGGACTTGTGTGTGTCCCGGCTTGGCCACGTGGCCAGCAGGTGCACCTGTTCCTGCTGCATTCTGGGCACGTGGGCCATAGGTGACCAGGCACCATGCACCTGCGGCTACACTTGTTGTCCATTTCCTGGGGGGAGGGGACTGGGCATTCGCGGTCGTCCCTCACCGGTTACACGTGTGCCTGACTCACGCATGAACTCATCGAGAAAAAGAAATCCACCAGGCGTGCAACACCTCTGGGCCCACCCAGACTGCTCCTCCTGACTGTCCTCCCGTGAGAGGTCAGCGGGGGCTGTGGCCTCCATCTTCAGATGACGTTGCATACTCAGTCGCAGCTCACTGCATGTATTGCTGTCATACTGGCGGATGTCACGGCCTGCAAACGGCCCCCCGGCTTTGCCCTCATTCCCCATAGGGCAGCCAGTGTGGGCAGGTCCCATCTCCCCACTCCCCCCTTTGCAAGCAGTTCCTCCCATTGCGGTGAGGAAGACCCCCCCCCCCAATAAGAGCCCCCTTACTGTGGCCTGTGCCGGGGATCCCTGTCCTCTTCCTGTTCCTGTCCCTGTCCTGCCGCATCTCCTGCCACACTTCCCCTTGTCCACCTGCTCCAGCCACACCGGCCCGCCGGCTTCTCCTTGAGCTGACCAAGTTCATTCTCCCTTTGGGACACTTATGTGACTGCTCCCTTCCCCTACATGGCTTGCTCCCTTCTGTCCTGCCTCTGCGCTACTGTCATCTCAGCAGAGAAGATGTCCCTGACCACTTTATTTTGGATGGCAGCCCCACCCCTGCCACTCCCACCCCGTTGTCATCTGTCTTTATTTTCCTGCAGCCTTATCGTCACCAGACATGGTAATTAAATATGCGTCATGGCTTTTTTGCGGGTTGTGTGTTTCTGGACCAGGACGCAAGATCCATGATGCCAAGATCCCGCCTTGTTTTGTGCAGTGCCCACCACCACAGCTCCCAGCACGCAGCAGGCATGCAGTGACTATATGTGAATCGAGCGATGAATGCTCTTAGCCAAGGGGCAAGGACCTTTTACTCATACGCCTGTGTGTGACCATCACACGGTGACATCCTCACACAGCTGTGTTGCCACATTAGGGAGCACACAGGGGTAGGGGGCGGTTGTGTGCCTTCCCGAGGCTCGCACACACACTACAGCTGCCAGGGAGAGCCCATCTGGGCTGTACTGGTTAAGGATGCGATCTCTTGCTCAGTGGTTCTCCTGTGCAACCACACACAAGCCCTCCTTTGCCTTACCCTCGCAGTTTGAGTCTGGGATTCCCCATGCCCTGCCTTGACTTAATCGATTCCTTTTACAGGGAATAGCCCTCCCCACTGCCCCCAGTACTTGCTCCCCACTGCCACACCACGTGGCAAAATCATACCCATATTTCGGTAGCTGGCTCAGATTTGCACTCCTCCCCTGCCCACCCCTTAAAGCTCTGCCCTTCCCTTCCCTTCCCTTCCCTTCCCTTCCCTTCCCTTCCCTTCCCTTCCCTCCTCTTTTCTTTTTTCTTTTTTCATACCCACAATCAGAAATTAACTCTCTACCCTCTGGCCTTCCCCAGCCGTCTGTTGTTACCTGTCTCCCCATACAATGTGTATCATGCTCAAGTCAACTAAACAAAGAACATTGAGCATCTCCTGTGTATCAATTTCTTTACTAAGTCTGGAGGCTAGAAGATGCAGACATGGTCCCCTCTGTCTTTAGGTGCTTAAGGGGAACGAAAAGCAGCTACTGATAGTAACAGCTACTTTTTGTTATGAGTGCTCCCTATGTGTTAGACTCTGTGCTAAGTGCTCTATGTATCTCATTGAATCTGCCCCGCACCTTATTGTCATATTTACAGAAGAGGAAACTGACTCAGAGAGGTAGAGTGACTTGTCTAAGGTCACACAGCTCTTCATGATAGAGCTGAGATTTGAACCCAGGTAGTTTGGTTCCCAAACCCCGCACCTAAGTATTAGCCTCTACTGCTGAAGGATGTCATGAAACTATTTATTTATTTATCTGAAGTCATTCATTCATTGAAAAATGTTACCAAGCCGTCTTTATGTGTTCAGAGCTTTGCTTTTCTCATGGAGGAGGTGACTTTTGAACGGAGACTTCAAGGATGAGTAGAGTTTTCACAGTCAGAAAAGGAGTAGGACGAAGGGCATCCAGGCAGAAGGGGAAGCAAGAACCACGGCGCACAGAGGAGAAAATGCAACCTAATGGCAGAACGGCGCTGCACCTGCGGCTCTTGATGGGAGGGGCGGCAGGTTTCATCTTGCACGCCAGCTCGGAGGGATTGGGGTGGCCACCTAGAACATGGGGTTGAGAAGGATTCTGAGGCTGAGTGTGAGCCCAGTGAGGAGAGGCGGGCGGATCGATGACCAGCCTCTGCCAAGGGTGGAAATGCGGAGTAGCAGCCTCGGGCTCTGTTTGTTCACCCAGGTAGAATCTCAGGTGTGAGTTGGGCGATTCAGGAAATTAGACTGGAAAAGCAGGTTGAGGGCCACACTTTGAAGGCCCTGAATGCCATGCAGAGGTGTATTAAACATTCTGCCCTGCTGTCCACCTATATGAACCTTTTTCTGATCTTCCCTCTTAGGTGAGAAACGGGGGAACATGGCAGCTTCCTTCTTTTCCACTCCCTCTTCCTTTCGCCAAAAATCCAGTCTCATCTTCAGAGCCAATGGATTCGAAGGGTGATTTCTTATAACAAAATTCCAGTACAACAAAGTCACGGAAGGGCTAAGTCGGAGAGTGCAATACCAGTCTCTGTGCAAATACCGGTTGATGCAGTGAGACTATTTAAGTCAATGACATGATGATACTGTTTATAACTATGAGAAGTATGTATCTGGCACTTTTATTAAAAGAGAGAGAGAGACTTAGTTCTTTTTTTCCCTCCAGTTAATCACGGTGGTCTGAATTTCTCAGTAATAACACCAATTAATGCCTCACATCTGCATGGCCCTTTATGATTTTCAGAACACTTTTTCCGTGCACATTGTTTCATTTAATCCTCATAATAGTCCCATGGGAAAGAGTATTATTCTCATCCTTTCTTTTCAGAGGAGAAAACCGAGGCTCAGCTTGTTTCACGGGAGTCCAAGCTTTGCTCTGCCGCCTCTCTGAAATATGCTAATACAGCCCTAACCCAGCTTCTAAATTAGAAAGGAATACTCTTTTTTTAAGTTGAATTTTTACTGATGTGAATCATCCTGTTTTCCTCACCCACTGGACTTTGTCTCTTTGAAGCAGATTGAATAGCCCCAGAGGCCCAGGGCGGGGAGGCCCTCTGAACGTGGCTGGCCCCTGTGCCCCGCCTGCACGGGAAGGCTCAGACTTTGTTCTCTGCTTTTTTAGCCTAAAAAGGCATACATGTACCTGGTAAAAAAAAAATTCATATAGTGTAAAAGGGATTGGAGGAAGAGCGAGTTCCCACCCACCCTGTGTTCTCGTCCTTTTCCTAGAGGCAAACTCACTCACACTAGCTTCTTGTGTCTCCTTCCAGAAATGTTCTCTGCTCCTATAGGCGTTGAGTGGAGAGCTGCTCTCTTCATTCACACATGGGAAGACTCTGTAAACTCTGTCCCGCACTCATTAACAGCACGGCTGAGATTTCTCTATAGCAGCGTATGCCACACGACCCCATTCTTCCTCGTAGCTACTTAGCATCAGGTTGCCTGACAGCCCATAATGTATTTCACCTGTCCCCTGCTGATGGTCACGCAGGTCATTTCCTAGTCTTTTACCATTAGCAACAAGGTTTCACCGAACATCCCTGTACATGTATCTCTGTGCACACCTACAAGTATGTTCACAGGATAAATTCCTGGGAGTGAAATTTATTTTATTCTTAACACTCCTACTATTGAATATTCCACTGACTTCCTTACTCGCCCACTTCACGGCCTGGTATCCTTTGGGGGGAAGTTCTGACCTAAATCATACTTGCTAGAAAACTGCGTTTTAGTTCTCAGGCTTTGGTTTTTAAAGAAAATGAAACACCTGAACACTCCTGCCTTTTAATGTCTTGCGTTTGGAAAGCACTCTTGAGTTACCTGCACTCTAGCTTTCCTTCTCCAGGTTGGAACATCTTAGCTTCCTGTCCTCCTGTTTCCACTTGCAGACTTACAGTCAGTTTCTTTTTTGTCTCAAGACTATCTCTTCTCCACAAATGGGCTGAAGTCTCAGCTGCACCGTTGTGGTTGTGTTTGAAGTATGTCCCGAGTAGGGTTTTGTTACCTGGAAATGGGACTGTCTCCAGAGTAGGTGTCCATGTCAGGGCTCTGATCACTCTGCCGACCTGCAGAACGGACTACATGACCGACCCCAGCCACCCCGCTCGGAGGTGATGTTCAAAGTATTTAACAACCAATATCATCCGGGGTCTCTTGGTCAGGCTCTGTAGGCGCTAGCCCTAGTGCTGAAGCAGGATGGTGAGGGAGGCCCTTGCTGAGCCAAGCTCTACCTTGAAGGAGAGGCTGGATGGGTAGTGTTGGGGGGGTCCTGGAGGGTCAAGGCAGCACCCGTCTCTTTGGGAAGACCTGTGAGCTGTGATGTGGTTTAATAAGAAGCCCATGGGTTCGTAGTGGGAGACCAGCTTTGACTCATTCCTGTGTCTCTTATTAGCCATGCAGGCTTCAGTGAGACACTAACATTTTTCTTGTCTCCAAATGAAGGAGTTTGTGCCATACAAAATCCAATGCCTCTTTTTGCTCTGAAATTTGAGGAAATAAAACAGACAAAAACAGTCAAGGTGGTGGGTTCTAAATCTGAACTGTCTTCCTGGTATTTTATGTTTGTCGTGATGATGCCTTTTTCCTACCTAATGTCTACATTCAAGATTAGCCAGAGAAATGGATTTGAGGAAAGGGTCTGGAGGAAGAGAAACTGTGATCTGATGTGGGCCCATGGGACACAGTATAGAATTGTGAAAAAAGTTGAGCTAGAGAGAGGCAGGTTCAGATCCTGACTTGGCCATACTGTGCCCATTCATTCATTCATTCATTCTCTCAGTATTTGTGGTGCTTCTATCAAGTGTTGGGCACTGTTCTGGGCTCTAGGGATGGGGTAATGACTGAAGTAATGTCCCTGTTCTCTTGGGTTTACATTCTAGAGAAAACTGGACAAGTCTCTTAACCTCTTTGGACCTAAACTTTGGACTTAAGTTTTTCTACCTGTAAATTCTTTCACGGGGAATGACACTTGTGCTGTTACTCCCCGTTCTAGTGCCCATGACAGCCATCACTAATCAAGCGTAGTGTTCCAAGCAGCCACAGTCGCTTAATAGAAAACAAGCCTATATGTTATCCTGGGCTAGCTGAATTCTAACATCCTTTCCTGCTCTGAAATTTCATTCTTATTATTTCTGACTAAATGGGAAGGCAATATTACACTGAAGGAAAATTGCAGTAGATCTCCAAATCATAGAACTCTTCAAGCTGCAGATTTTACAAGAAAGCCACCATCCCTTTGGTTTTGTTGGGTACAAAAGGTATGTGTTTTTGTAAAATTTATTTTAGATCTTTCAGTCTTAGATTTTTTTCTTCCACATCTTTTGCTGCAAGTTCTCCTGCTCAACCTGCTTTACTTTGATCCCTGGATAAAGGAGAGGCTCATCAGCATTGACTTTTAACTCCGTTCACTTTGGAAACCTCTTTATGAAGCCTCCTTTTACTGGAGTCAGGTTGGACAGAATCAAATCCTGCTCCTTTTGATAAATGTTTCTAGTGCACACCAGGTAACTCAACAGCAATCACTAGCAGAAGGCTTCCTAGGGGGCTAACGTGGCCATCTGGTCTTTTATGTTCCACTCCACACAGTGGAAGCCAAACCAAGGTTGGGCTGACAGCAACCGCTCGGTGATTTTCTCCCTGGATTCCAAAGACACCTTTGCAGTATTTCCAATTCTAATCCCCCCTACCCATCCCCGTAATAGACCAGCAAGGCTAGTGTCCCCAAATTGAGCTCAAGTTGTAAAGAAAAAAAAAAGTTTGCATTGTTTCTGTTGGAATTGATAACTCTATCCTTCTGAATCTTCAACTGCCTCTCTACCTCTCACCAAACAGGGAGATTTGTGGACACTGGGGACAATTTGGCTCTATTTTATTTAATTCTATTAGATGTACTCATAGGGGTCTGAGATTATGAACACTTTGCTCTTGTGGTTTCTAAGTTTTAATGAACCAGAAGTACCTCTCTCTATAATAAGACATTTCTCTCCATTGAGGAATGAGAGCTGGGGTCTCCAGTATCCCAGGCTGAGGCTTCCATAATTTGTGCCAATAGAGGCATTTGGTGACTTGCACAGAAGTTAACTCTTCCCTTTCCAGGAAGCCCAGGAAGATAGAAGATTTCCACCATTTAACCACAGACATTTAAACCAAAGAGCATTTTAAGAAAGAGAAAAAGGTTCTTTATCCCTTGGTTGAATTCAGTGATTTTTTTTTTCTTCAAAGAGGGGATGGGTATGGAAAATTAAAAAAAAATCATTCTGGCCTCGTTTAAAGCAGTAGGTATTGAATACAGATGAGCTAACTCAGTTCTCCTTTGAAGACGTGATAAGGACACCCCTATCTTCTCCAGAGCCACAGAATTCTCCCACATTTGTAAAATAAAGTGGAAAACTCCCTGGATTTAAGGGGTTTGGTTGGTCATTTTTGCATAGGGTAATGTGTGGAGTATATTGGAAAGTCTGCACAGAAGAGAAAAACTTGTGCACTTCTAAGAGCATGGATTCTGAAACCGAGCTGCCTGAGTTTGAGTCCCAGCTCCACCTCTTCGTATTCAATCCTCTCTAGGGCTCAGTTTTCTCATCTGTTGAATGGGGATAACAATAGCACCCGTTTCACAGACGGTTGTGAAATTAAATGAGATTCCTCCTGAAATGGTATGCTTACCACCTTGCCTGGCATATTCTGTGTTATAGAAACATTAGCTACCATTTTGGCTGTTGTGCTTCCATTTCCTCATCTGTAGAATGGGAATAATAATGAGATTAAATGAATCTCTCTAGGTAGCTAGCTAGCTAAATAAGATATAGACCTATTTACAGCAGTGTGGATGGTATCGAGGACTACTCGGGTGATAACTGTTACTGTTGTCGCACAAATTGCAAATGTTTTCCTTAGCCCTGGAAGGGCAGGATGTGAAATGGTTTAAGAACCTACAACCCGAGCTTGAACATCAAATCTGGCTCTACCTCTTCTTAGCTGTGACCTTCGGTGAGTTCTCTTACCTCTGTGCCTTGACATTTTCATCTGTATATTGGAACTCATCCTACAATCTCCTTTACGGGGTTGCTGTGAACACGAATTGAGACAGCTCTCTGTAAAGGGCTTAGCAGGCACCCGGCGTATAGTCAGTGTTCAATAAATGTTTGCTAATATTTTCAGACACTCCCTTGTAACTGTTTGATTGGAGCTAGGCAGAGGGTTCCAGGAAGAATGTGATTGGGGAAGCAGTGCTTTTCTGGAGATAATTGAAAGGCAGCCGTCTTGCTGTTCGCAGATGTGGTCACCCTCCTGGGCTTTCTCTATGCCTCCAGTGGAGAAAACACAGGCATTGTGAAGAAGTTCCCGAGGTTTCACAACCGAGAGCTGGAGGCCACCCGACGCCAGCGGATAGATTACCCAGTGTAAGAATGGGCAGATGACGGGGGCTGGTGGGGCTGTACTCTGTTGAATCTGAAGACCAGGGAAGTCTAGTGGAATCCCTTTAGGAGGACACACTGTGGTCATATGTTTCAGAAAAATGGGGAGATCCACACAGCTTACACAGAATTTGTGGTCCAAAGCATTCTTGAATTATTCTTGCCGTTAAAAGTCTTCAGTCTGCGTGGGACTTTCTGGGTCAGTCCCAGGGATGACACGAGCAGGGGAGCAAGGTGCGGGAGCCTAGGGCCTTGCAAGCTTTCGGGGACAGCCAGCCACAGCCAGCACACGCTGCTCGCTGCCTTCGCTTTGCTTTTTCGGTCTTGAAAGATTGGATGAGCTGCTTGAAATCTCACAATTTCTGATCTCCTCCATTGATTCCAGCAAAACCCAGATATATTTTTTTCCTTCTGCTGAATTGAAGATGCTGCAAACAGTTCCTGGTTCACCTCAGACCGGCTGGATTTAGCAGAGTGATTTAATTCTTCCCATGCTGCTGGCTGTAGAAAGATCTTGAGTCACTTTACTGAGCGTATGTTCTTGCTAAGCTTCCTTGTAATAACTTATCTTCATGAGCTTGCTCAGCTGGGTGGGTCAGGAGGGAGCTGTGTGGCACCATCTGTTTGCATATCTTACCAACGGATTCTGAGGCCAGATTAGAAAGCCCAGAAAATTCTAAAGGACTTGTTTGGATATCTCCCCAAAGAACCCGGGGCCACGGCCACTTTAACCCAAACTGTGCATTGCTTCCTGGGGGTCATGGCGAGAACTCTGTGCATTTGTTTTGACCTTGATTCCTATTTTACCTGCAAAACGCAGTTACGCCCGGCTCCCCATCTTTGAACTGCTGGTCACTAACACGATGTGTGGCGTCGAGCAAGTGTTCAGCAAATATTCGCTGAGTGATGGATGGATCACACATCTTGCCTAAATGTGTCCTAGTTAAGTTGACTACTGTTATTTTATTCTCACCTCATAAATCACAGATGTACAATACTTTTTTCAACTAAAATAGCCCCGGTCCAGAAATGGAACAATTAGATTAGTTGTTCCATATGGGTCAGCCGGAACTGTGATCCCGAACCACCTAAGTGTGCATTAAAATAGTATCTACGTGTCCCAATTACCATATAGTGATGCCATTTGCAGATGACGACACTGTTCTACCTGAAGGCTTTTCTCTTGGAAGGAAACAAAATTGCTCAAAAAGCCCTAATTATGTTTTTTTCTTTTAATCATTGAAATTAAAATAGCTTCTTATCAAATCACCTCTTACTAAAATCCAGATTTATATTTTATGTCTGGCTTTCTAAACCTTAATCAAGAATTCAGACGGCAGGCATGGGAGATTCTCCAAGAGGCACAGAAACAGAGTTTTTGGTGCAAGGTACAATCTATCTGCTAGTTGTGCACAACGTATTCTTAACTCTGTCTCTCACAGTTACTGTAACTACCTCTTTGTCTCAAAAATCAAGCTCTGCAAGCTGATCTCCCATGATGAACACGAAGGCAGATTCATCCCTTCATTGCAAAGAAAACAATTTACTTGGTCATTGTTAACTATAATTACCTGTTCTTGGATGATATCAATCTGCAGATTTTTTTTTCCTCCTCACTCTTGTAGGTTTACTGTTTCATTGTGGCTTTATTTACTCCATTATTGCAAGGCCAGTCTCTGTGGGATTCTGTACTTTGTTGATTCTAATGAGATGTACAGCACACCGTCTGTATTTCTTACAGAAGAGGGTAAGTACGAAACGGAACCTTTAAAATGACACTGCCCTTCTCAGTATTTTTGGGTCGGATTTCACGAGCTTTCCTTTTCCTTGTAGGCCACTTGCATATTCAAATGCATCTTGTCAAAGGAGAAGACCTTGCTGTGAAAACAAAATTCACCATGCCTCTGAAGGAGTGGGTTCGACTGGATATCTCTTTCAGCGGAGGCCAGGTAATCTGCGCGCATGCTCCGTGAATCCCTTCGTTGCAGTAAAGGCAGGGAGCAAGGATGTCCGCAAGAGCAAATTTGTTCTAAATGACAAACTCTTTACAATTCAACGCTTCTTCAATCAAACTTTTATAGATGGAAGTTTAAATCATAAGCATCCCATCCCATTTAATTAACTTCTAAAGTGCTTCTTTCGACCATATTGTGAATGAGTAAATAATATAGCCTGCTCTATGTCCACAATTGTCTGAGCAATTCAGGGGTTTTTTTCCCCCGAGGGAGATAGGCTTTGTGGAGATAAATGTTAAAACACCATCGGTCATGTTTATACAGTGTTATCAGATCTATGACTTTTTTTTTTTTTACAGGAAATTTATTGGTTAGTTCAGCCAAGAAATGGTTTGACTGTTTTTGGCAGTTACACAATTGCTGACGTTTGGCATTAAACAAATAATAACCAACAAACCTAAGTGATCATTCCAGTGGGACAGAGGGGATTTATCTGCTTTGTACTATAAAACAGCGCACATAACTGTTTCAAACTCTCATAACACAGATTTTATGGATTATGGCCAATCTGTTGTTATAATTGAAGACCATTCCATTTCTCAATATACTTGATGGCGACGTGCTACTTTTTTTCTCGTTCCTTTACTTCCTCTTCAGCTTTTCTTATTGATTTGTGATTTTCCGGTAACAAAAGTGGAAGGGACGTGTTGTTTGTCTTATGTATTAGATAATACACAGGCTTCCCTTGGGGCTTGGCTTTATCACATTTCCTTTTCCTGGAGAGAAAAGAAATCAGGTCAATCCTTGTTGCCTCCCTAAGAAGAGTCTGTAAAAGGTTAGCTGGGATGTTTTTGTATGTTTGTTGCGTTCCTTGACAATGTGAGGTGACCTAGCTGTGGTCTGTGGTCCAGCTTCCCATCTATATAAGGATTCTGATGGCATTGTAGCTTGGTTCCTGCTTGCTCCAAAGGTGAAGGTCAGCTCGGTACTCTGTGTCATTTAAACGGGTATCACATCATCAGAGCAAATCATAGATTTATTTTGCACCTTATGTATGCAAGGCTCTTTGCTCACGGAGCTTATCGACTACTTATGGGAGAAGCATTAAGCAGGTGAAGGGATGTCGTAAGGAGAGCTTACTCACCGAATGATCCATATTGACTCTGGGAAGAGAGGAAGCACTTTATGCTGGGTGCTCGGGGAGGGCTTCACGGAGAAGGTTCCTACGGGTTGGGTGGAATTGAGATGGAGAGGAGAGGAGGGAACATTTTAGCACATCATTGGGGGTTAGCAGATAAACCAGGTGGGACTGGAAATTTGCAGACTGTAGAAATCTAATAGAAGAAAACAATGTCTTTAGGGCTAGACTGTGGACAATCTTGAATACAAGGGATCTGGATTTCTATTTGCAAGGTGGCAGGGTGTCGTGGAAGATTTTCGAGCTGGAGAAGAGTAAATCAAAGCAGTCCTTTAATTAAAGAGATGAATTTAATTTAGCAGAGTACACGGTAGGGTAAGGATTAGAAAGAGCAGATGGGGTGGAAAGAAAAAAGAAGTAGGGTTGGGTTGTTTTTCGTTTTTTGTTTTTGTTTTTGATTTTTTGGTAGACTTTTGCCTTCTGTCCTACTTTCTTTCCATCCTATCTCATCTCTCTGATATATCTATAGGTCCCCAAAACAGTATTATTGTTTTTCCACATGACATCCGCCTCTGTGGTGGGACTACCATACTCATTGCTTTGACTAAATGGACAAGAGACTTAAAGCCAGGGGCTGGTTTACAGAAACAACTGATTGGAGCCATTTTCTTCTCTGAGCCAACATGTTGCATACGGATGAATTGGGTTGGTGTTTATGTGTTAGTTTGTCTCTCGTAGACACAGTGTTGTAGCCATACCTTTGAGACCCTTGTTAGCTCAGCACATGTTTCCTAAACCTTTGCTCTGTGCTAGCACTGGGGGGTGGGGGGAGAAGGAGCCCCTTAGCTCCAGGGGCTGATGTCATAGTAGCCGCCCAAGACACGAGAAGAGTGCGTGACAGCTAACAACATTATCAACAAAAACATTGTCACAGTCAAAATGACGGTGACAATTCTCCCCGCTTAGGGAAGGAGAGTGGGAAATAGAGCTCATGAAGAATGCTCAGCGCCCACTTGCTTCTCCCCTCAAGGCTCTCATGTAATCAAAGTAAAATTTCATAAACCCCTTGTAGTATCTTACGCATTTCCTTCTCTTCCTATGCAGCAAACTTTTGAGCCCAAGTGCACCAAGCAAAGCTGTGGCTTGTGGCTTGGAAGTGTCTGAACCCCACTGGGGGGAAATTGCATGATGGATATGGTTACATGTGAAGTCATTTGGAGAAATTAAATTTCTTAACTCTTAAAATATACACAAGGCTAGTAAAGTATTCATTTTATTTCTGCAGAAATGGATCAGGTGAGGGGCGCCTGGGTGGCTCAGTCGTTAAGCGTCTGCCTTCAGCTCAGGGCGTGATCTCAGTGTCATCGGATCAAGCCCCACATCAGGCTCCTCTGCTGGGAGCCTGCTTCTTCCTCTCCCACTCCCCCTGCCTATGTTCCCTCTCTCGCTGGCTGTGTCTCTCTCTGTCAAATAAATAAATAAATAAAATCTTAAAAAAAAAAAAAAAGAAATGGATCAGGTGAGAGACTATACAGCCCATTTTATGAGTAATTTATACCCAGGACTGTATTTATGATGTGAGGTGTTGGGGCATAACTGATCTTGTGTATTTCTCCCAACACAGATCGTAGTCACTACCAGCATTGGACAGGACTTGAAAAGCTACCATAATCAGACCATTAGGTAAGTGCACTATTTTCTTCTTACTCAACATGATGTTGGATAAGGATTAAGAAATCTTCATATGTTAGCCCACAACCCTAATGTCCTTCCCACACCTCCTTATTCTGCTTCTGAGCGCGCACTGCGTCTCGTCTGCCCTATAGCCCAGTCTTTGCACTTTTTTTTTCCATCTGCAAACTCCCCTCTCTTCCCCCACAACATTTTTTTTTCTAGGCAAGAGAAACTATTCCTCTCTCCAGATCTCATTGTAAATTCTTCCTTTCATGGCACTTGATAATTCATTTTCTTTGAAAATTATCTTCTATGAAGGATTCTGAAAAATAAATCAACGTATTAATGTTGCTTATTGAGAATGGTGGGTAACTTTGGCCTAGTATAAAACATAAAAGCAGACAGTCTTCCTATTTATGTTCATAATCTAAATTTGAAATGCATGCGACTATTGATATTGGTGTAACTTTTCATCCTCAAGCAACCATTCTCCACGAGAGTTACAGACACTGAGAATTGGGTCCTTTGTCTAGCGTCTCATAATTTTTACATTTGCTTCCACACCCCTGTCTAATAGCGGGGTTTCTAGTGGCAGAACCATGGGGCAGCCTCCTTTGGGAATCAGGATCCCTCAACATGGCTAGACTACACACACACACACACACACACACAATCAAATGTTTAAGAGTAAGTGTAAAACACAGAAACAAAAACTACCAGCTTTTATAACATGTATATGTAATTTATGTATGCATGTATAATACACACGTACCAGCTTTGTCTGGATAATTTAAAAAAATGTACCAGGCACTTTGGCTGGGGGCAGGGGGCTCCTGCCTCCCCACTGTAGTTACTTCACTCCAGCAAGCAGGAAGCTGTCTCTCTGAACAGGCTCGTTCACTCAGACTCCTCACACAATCCAGATTTTCTTGGAAACCAAGTATTGAAGAAAGGAACATGGGAAAGGTAGAGATGAGGGAACGGAGGGGAGCATACACCCTGTCGTCCCCCCCTCCCCCCCCGCCCCTGCCCGGCCATCCCAGTTTACATTTAAGTCAAACTGATGGCTTTCAGGCTCTGGGTCCGTAGAACAATTCTTATTTTCATGGCCAGATTCAAGGATTACAGTTACAAGGAAAGGCTAAAGAGGTGTTATTCTTAAGCCTGCGAGGAGAAGGTCAGGGGCCACATTGACAGCTGTATGGGAACACAGAGGCTGAGGCCTGAGAACAGAGGGGAAGTGTGAAAGGGGGCCACGTGGACTTCGCCCAGTCAGCGAGAGTTCAATGGACATGAGGTTTTTTTTTTTTTTAATGTTTTTTTATTATATTATGTTAGTCACCATACAGTACATCCCCGGTTTCCGATGTAAGGCTCGATGATTCATTAGTTGTGTATAACACCCAGTGCACCATGCAATACGTGCCCTCCTTACTACCCATCACCGGTCTATCCCATTCCCCCACCCCCCTCCCCTCTGAGGTCCTCAGTTTGTTTCTCAGAGTCCATAGTCTCTCATGTTTCATTCCCCCTTCTGATTACCCCCCCTTTCTTTATCCCTTTCTTCCCCTACCGATCTTCCTAGTTCTTATGTTCCATAGATGAGAGAAATCATATGATAGTTGTCTTTCTCTGCTTGACTTATTTCACTTAGCATTATCTCCTCCAGTGCCGTCCATGTTGTAGCAAATGTTGAGAACTCGTTCTTTTTGATAGCTGAGTAATATTCCATTGTGTATATGGACCACAACTTCTTAATCCAGTCATCTGTTGAAGGGCATCTCGGCTCCTTCCACGATTTAGCTATTGTGGACATTGCTGCTATGAACATTGGGGTGCATATGGCCCTTCTCTTCACTTTATGTCTGTATCTTTGGGGTAAATACCCAGTAGTAAATAACTGGGTCATAGGTGAACTCAATTTTTAACTGTTTAAGGACCTCACACTGTTTCTCTTCAGAGTGGCTGAAATGCCAGACTCATCCACCAACAATGTAGGAGGGATCCCTTTCTCCACATCCCTCAATTCAATTGTTGTTTCTTGGCTTTCTATTTTGCCATTCTAATGGGCGTGGATGGTATCTCTGTGGTACTTTGATTTGAATTTCCTTGATGGCTAATGATTTTGAACATTTTTTCATGTGTCTGTTAGCCATTTGTATGTCTTCATTGGAAAAGTGTCTGTTCATATCTTCTGCCCATTTTTTGTTTTATTTGTTTCTCGTGATTGAGTTTGAGAAGTTCTTTGTAGATCTTGGATACCAGTCCTTTATCTGTAGTGTCATTTGCAAATATATTCTCCCATTCCGTGGGCTGCCTCTTAGTTTTTCTGACTGTTTCCTTGGCTGTGCAGAAACTTTTAATCTTGATGAAGTCCCATAAATTCATTTTATCTTTTGTTTCTCTTGCCTTTGGGGATGTATCATGAAAAAGGTTGCTTTGGCCGATGTCGTAGAGGTTGCTGCCTATGTTCTCCTCTAGGGTTTTAATGGATTCCTGTCTCACATCGAGGTCTTTCATCCATTTGGAGTTTATTTTTGTGTATGGTGTGAGAGAGTGGTCAAGTTTCATTCTTTTGCATGTAGCTGTCCAATTTTCCCAGCACCATTTATTGAAGAGACTGTCTTTTTCCCACCGGATGTTTTTTCCTGCTTTATCAAATATTAGTTGCCCAAAGAGCCGAGGGTCCATTTCTGGGCTCTCTATTCTGTTCCATTGGTCTATGTGTCTGTTTTTGTGCCAGTACCATGCTGCAATGGACATGAGTTTTGTTGTAGAACAGAGTTCAGGAATAGGAGAGGCCTGGGAGTTCGCTTTGGAGAACTTCCGGAGCCTCGCCTGGTGCCCCGCTCTGCACAGAGGGCCCCAGAAATCGAGGGTTTGCATTATGGGATGTGAAGTCTGAAATAATACCTTCTCCTTTCTCTCCTGACTCCCACCCCCAACCCCAGGATGTTTTTGTCGAAAGATTGATTTCATAGGCTCTGTTCATTCTCTGTGCAGGGGCTTCCTTTCACCATACATCCCGGTGACCTAGATGCTGGCACGAGTGAATTGTAGATGGAGAGATCACAGGGTGATCCAGGCCTGGGCCCGGGATGCGGGGAGAGAGACATATGCCTTCCACATAAAATTTAAGGAGGTGCCAAAAAACTCAGTAATTGTACCCGTTTGCTAGGGCTGCTGGGACAAAGCACCACGAGCTGAGTGGCTTAAACAACTGAAAATTATTGTCTTACATTTCTAGGAGCTAGAGGGCCAAGATCCAGTGTCGGCAGGGCTGTGCTCTCTCTGAAGGGTCTGGGAAAAGAGCTGATTTAGGCTCTGCGCCTGCCAGGCCTCTCTCCAGCTTCTGACAGCTCCTGGGGCTGTGGCGGCAGGGTCCCGATCTTTGCAGCATTTTCCCTATGACTGTGTGTGTGTTTGTGTCCTTCGTATTTCCCCTTCTGTAAGGACACCAGTCATCCTGGATTAAGTACCCATTCTGCTTGTATGGCCTCATCTCATCGAATTACACCTACCATGGCCCTCTTTCCAAATAAGGTCACATTCCGAGAGTCTGGGGGTTCAGACTTCAATCTATGAATCTGGGGTGGGGGGAGTGACACAATTGAACTCCTAACAGTGATCATGATAAGTGACATTTAATATAATATTGTAAGAAATAAAAATTAATGTAAAGAATATTGAAATGAACAAAAATGGAAAGTTTTAAGTAAATGAGAATCCGTGTGATCATATAAGATTCCGGAGAGGAGGACCTATTTTCAGGTACAGACCAATTCAACGTTCCACTTAAAGCATTGAAATGATCCCTCACCTGGTAATAGGGGCAGTCCTCAGACCCGAGAGTGTCCCCGGCCACGGCCTCAGCTGCCCTTCCTATACTCCTCGGATCTCACCCATCAACGGAAGAACTGAAGATTTAACGTCGGGCCTACCTGGGATTCCTGTGGTTAGATATTTGGAATCTGACCCATCAGAGAGATTCTAGAGTGAGCCAAACCAGTGAACTAAACATCGGATATTTCATATGGTTATAGGCATTCCTTTTTACTCTTTCTTGTCATGTAAACATGACGCCAGCTGCTGTCCCACCAAGGTGGTGTGGAAAGGTCAGTAATTAAGTGCTCAGAAGTGCAGTGCTCCACACAAGTGAGAGGCTGTTGGTGACACAGTGACAGGGAACAACTTCAGGCCTGTACTGCGTTTATCCTTCATTCATTCATCCAGTGTACACTCATTCACCCAGCGCCTCTACCACGCCCCTGACACAGTGCCGGCCTCTGCGAAGAAAATGATGAACGAAAAGAATACAGTCAGTCCCTAAAATCTAGTGGAGGAGACAAATCTTAAATAAATTCATAAATAAATATAAAATTACAAATAGTGGTGAATTCTGGAAAGGCATAGAATAGGGTAGTTTTGGAGGATACTCAAGGGGGTCAGAATTTATAGCAGGTCCCACGGAAATGACATTTAAGGTGATAATTACTCTAAGGGGGGGAGAGGGACAACTAATTTGAAGCTCTAAGTTCCCCAACTAAAGGACCGTTTTCTAATTCTGAGTGAGCTTTATTGAACAACTTCGGAGATTCGTTCGGACTGCCGGAGCTCCGCAGTAATAAACCTAGGCGGTCCCCTATGTCCAGATAAGAGTAAAGATAGTCTGCCAGCGTGTCTAAGGTTTCCAAGAGGGATGGCCTGGGCTTTGGAACTGTCTAGCTCAGCTTTTATGTCTGTTAAATTGATGACCATCAAACAGGGCACGCAGAGTACAAGGAAGCGTTGGCAATCTTTGTGCAACCACGGAGGAATTTAGAGGAGAAAAATGTAGAGGCTCTGAGGTGGATGGAGAGCAGGCTGGAGAGGTTTCCTATTTAGCTGCTCCTTTTGGGTCCCCAGACCCAATTCCAAGATGGGGGAGGGCTTCCCTCCTACCCACACCAAGCAATTCTGAGACACCAGCAGGATGTCCAAGAATTCAACTCAACTCCAACACTGTCCACCCAGAGATAGCATCTGATGCCACAGGGGAAGGGTCAGTCCTACAGGACCAGTTCCAAGCCCCAGACTGGAGATTGGAGGTTCCAATGACCTCCTCCTTAGGTTCGTTTGATTTGGGAGAGCAGCTCCCAGAACTCAAGGAAGTACTTACTTACATTTACTCATGTATTAAGGATCTGATACAGGATACTAATCAACAACCAGGTGAAGAGACACATGGGGCACAGAGCTTCCACGCCCTCTCCGGGTGTGCCACTGTCCCTAGCCTCCATGTGGTCACCAACCTTGAGGCTCTCACCCAGCCCTTTAGGGTTTTTATGGAGGCCTCATTACATAGTCATGGTTGACTAAGACGTTGGCCATTGGCTCGTTCAACCTGCAGCCCTTGACCCCTCCCTGGAAGCTGGAGGGGTGGAACTAAAAGTTTCAGTCCTCTAGTCACATGGTTGGTCCACCTGGGAACCAGCCTCTGCCTTTGGATGGCGTCACCTTCTCTGATACAACCAAAGACATGTTTACCACTTCCAACACTTAGGAGACCCTAGGGATTTGGGGAGCATTGTGAGCCACGAACTGTGGACAAAGACCAAATACACATTTCTTTTTTTTTTTTTTAAGATTTATGTATTTTAGAGAGAGAGAGAGGGAGCATGTGCTTGTGCATGTTGGGGGGAGGGGCAGAGAGAGAGAGAGAAAGGAAAATCTGAAGCAGGCTCCACACACCGATGCAGGGCTCAATCTCACAACCCCGAGATCATGACCTGAGCCGAAATTAAGAGTCGGACGCTTAACCAACCAAGCCACCCACGTGCCCCCAAATATATATTTCTTATAAACCACAGTGTCGAAGTTATATTATGATAATGATTTTTTAAAAAACCCAAAATTACAATCTAGTACCATAGGGACCAAGTAAATTATTGATCAGTTGGAAAATTCAGTTAAAGCAAAGATCCATTTAAAAAGATACTTACCATAAACATTTTATTTTCATTAAAAAACAGAAATGTACCTTCATCCACCAATCTTTCCAGATAGGGCCTTTCCTTTGTTAGGAATCTACTGATTGGAGTTCCCTGCGGTCGTTCTTGCATAAACGGCACCCAGTTCCTGTTTCTTACAAATGGAAAGAAAACAAAGACTTGTGAAATTATCAAAGCCAAGATACATCTAGAGTCCTTCCATTTTTTTCTAATCTTTTACAGTTGTCCTAATTCCACACTTTTTAATCAACCATTCTTTTCTGCGTCAACCCCAAAATATTCAACTTAATTGTTAGAGAGTGAACAACGCTTTCTTCCCGATCCATATTTTATTGAATGACGTAATAGTTCATTGAATTGTATAATTACAATGACCATACAATTGGCACCATCAGGCTTGGGAACAGGCACTTAGTCTTACTAAGCACGCGCTCCTACTAAGACGGCCGCAAAAGTCCGACAGCGGATTAGATTAGTAATTATAACCGTAGTTAATGGTTAGGTGCCTACTATGTGCCAGGCACTGTTCAAAATGCTCTGTTTAAGTATTAGCTTATTTAATCCTCACCACAAGCCGGTAGGTAGGTACTGTGATCATCTCTATTTAAACAATGAGAAGACTAAGGCTCCGGAGAGTGAGATCCAGCGGGGGAGCAACCGCACGTTGCCGGGATAGCCAGCAGGTGCGCTGGTGAGTCCATTGAGCCGAGTTCCATTAAGAAAGCTTCTATTGTAGGACCTTTGTATCTCTCAAGTGCCAGGTATTAGTCGTGAAGGTGGCTGGCATGTTGTCTTTCTACGGTCTTGAAAAACAAAATCAATTCACAGCTCTCGGAGATAATAACTTTGTGGTCCCCGTGGAAAAGGGAAGGACCCTCGTCTTCTCATGGCTTTTCAAGTCTGAGATTCTGAAAAGAAAAATATAAGGAGGGAAGCACTCCTTTTCCATTTTAGCCGCGTTCGTGTAAAGCTGATCTCAAAGCATTCACTTCTGCTGCCGTCTGTTGATGTCGTCAGAGTCTCATTCCTTCTCCCTTTCGTCTTCCTCTCCGGCCAGGTGCACCTGCTAGGGTTCAGGCCCCTTGGTAACAGTCAGTACATCCCCTCTCTTGGGATAACCCCAAGTCGCTTGGCTTCTCTGCTCTAACTGCTGGTATCTCGCTCCGTCCCTGTTGGCATCACCCTGGCCCATTGCTCTCGAGGCTCGCCAGGCTCCTGGCGGCTTGCCTGACATTTTGTTTTCTTTCCGTCTGCTTCCATCTGCCCTCTGCCTTCCCTGGCTCTTTCCTCTTTGCCTGGCTTCTCACTTGATGCCTGTCTTGACCCCCTCCCCCCAACCTGCTGTCCACGTAGGCTCTGATCCCTGCTTGCTCCCCTATCCTATTTCAGTTTTTAAAGAGGCAATAAATGCGTCTGTTTAAAAAGGTCAAAATTATATGAAAAGATACACAGGTAAATGTCTTGCTTCTAGATCTGCCCCCAATCACTCCATCCCCTACCCCCCACGCCCTGGGGAAATACTATTATTAATGTCTTGCAGTATATACTTAACAGAGTTTTTTAAAATGCAAATACAGAAAAAGTATCATTCTCCCCTATTTTGGATAAAATGTATATGTTCTTTGTTCCACAATTTTGTTTTACTTTGTTTCACTTCATGAATTAGCGATCTCTCCAGGTCAGTACACAGAGCCCTCTTCCTTTTTTAAGATATATATATATATATATATATATATATATATATATATATATATATATATATATTATATATAAAGAGAGCTCCATTTAAGGTCGAACTGGATGCTCGGGCCAGTCCTCCACTGCCCAGCGCCGGGGGACCGTCAGTCGTTGGTGAATATAAACAATGCAGCAAGAAACATCTTGGTGTATTTTATTCATGCCGGCCCGTTTTTTCCCCTCCATTTTCCTTCTGCTCCTTCAAGTCTTTCCAGGGCCAGGCGTTTCCAGCATCACCTGTTGCTCCAGCTCTGGCGTTCGCCTCTTCACTGCCTCCTCGATTTTCCCTCAGTTCTTTGCTAACTAGGGATGATGTTGTTGTTAGTTTTTCTTCACAGCCATCTTCTATCCATTCAACAAGGTGGTTTTTTTTTTCCTTTTACAGCAAAAGCATTTCCAATTAAGACTAGCAATTCCAAAGAATTCCAATTCCAGACAATTTTACCAATATCAAAAGCTGGCAGGTACGGAGTATTTACGATGGGCCAGGCACTCTGCTGGGCGTAAGCCTTTACATTTCACGAATCCTCCTAAGAATCTAATTATTGAGGAACTAATTTACTAATGAGAAAACACGGTCTCAGAGAAGGTAAGGGACAGGTCCAAGGTCACACAGTTGGTAAACAGCAGAGTGGGGATCCTAGCCCAAGTGTGTCTGACCCCACCATGGTCTCATCTGCTAGAACTCAGTGTGAAGGGCGTGAAGAAATTTGAAGGGGGTGGTAAGTCGAGGAGGGTCAATGAAAGAGTCTCTTTTTAAACGATCTGGTTCAGACCAAGAGCTCTCTCGATTCTTTGTTCTTCTGTAGCTTCAGGGAGGATTTCTATTATAATGACACCGCTGGATACTTCATTCTTGGAGGGAGCAGGTATGTGGCCGGCATTGAAGGGTTTTTTGGACCCCTGAAGTACTATCGTCTCCACACTCTGCACCCTGAACAGGTGAGCCCCGAGCATCGAGAAGTTTCTGGGTGTTCGTGCATGATGGGTGTGTGGCTGTGGGACGTAGAACCTCACGTAAACAAAAGATTTACCCAAGCCGGACCTCGCATTGGCTCTGTCATCAAACATAATTAATATGGAGGCTTTTCCCCCAACAAACTCGATAATAGATTTCTGTTAAGGTTTGGTTCATTTAGTACTCATAAAATGGAAGCCATTTACTTCCTCTGTTTTAATAACTACTAGCTTAATTATAGAGTAGATTTTTATCAGGCGGTTGCCTATGCAGTGATTAAGCTAATGAAAGGAGAGAATCTTAGTTATTTGGGAGAGCTTCTCTTATGTGCTATTATTTAACATTTCAGAAGAGGAGACACTCTAGCAAATTAAAATCTTGGTTCCGTTTGCTGCTCTCCTTACACACGCAGGCCTTGGGCTCCCACTGGGGTGGGTTGGCTGGACTTGTAGACATTGGAAGTGGAAGACCGAACCTATTATACTGTGACCCTCACCTCAAAAACCCACCCACGGATGGGCTTGTCCAGCTCTCCAGGCCAGCTCCCGCGGGGCTGGTGCAGGGAGGCGGGGACTGCCCACCTTTACAGACGTGTCTTTTCTGCCTTGGTAAGGAGATCACCAGCTACCCGAACAAGGAACCTTAATGCGTTCCCATGACCCTGTGGGCTTTGTTCTGGGGAAAGCAGGAGTCGTTAGGCAAGGTAAAGGAAGAAAAATGCAGAACCCTACTGTCCATGGGTGCATCTCAGAGCCCCTACGGAGAGACCTTTATGAAGAGGAAAACAAAGAGATTAATGTATTCATTTTGCGGCAAATACTCCCAGAGCACCTGCTATGTGCTGGCCCCAATGCTGGGGCCCACAGTGATTAAGATGGTAGCTCTCCAACTTTTCTTCGATGGCCATTCACATAAGAAATCTATGTAATAAAAGAAAGAAAGGAAGAAATCTATGTAATATGAGTACACACGTACATGCACACACACACACATACATGTGTGTATTATCTATATGTATAAGTTATAAAACCGAAGCAAAGATTTTACTAAGAATACATGCCCTTCCCGTGTTAGATGCACTCTATTTTGTGTTCTATTTATTAAAAAAAAAAATCACTGCTGGTTACAACCTGCTGAAATAATTTCATGACCCTCTAATGGGTCACAGCCTGCATTTTGAAAACCAGTGAGTTGAGACAAGGCCTCTGTTTTTGAGAAGCTCCCCATCTGGGTCTTAAACACCGAAGTTATGAAAGCACGCGGTCCGTGCTCTAATTCACCTGCGAGTGTTTTGGGTCACTGCGGTGGGAACATTCGAGTCCTTGCACACGTGGCGGGGGGTGGGGGCGCTGTTAGGGAAGCTGTCCTGAAGCAATGACCTTGGACCTGACTCTTGAAGGTCAAGGAGGAGCCTGCCAAGCAGACGAAAGTGGGAGAAGGGTTCGCAGGCAGTGGCACAGCGCGGGGAGACCTGGCATCCCTTGGGGACCGAAGGAGAGAGGAATGGGATTGTGTAGGGCCAGCACGCAGCGAGGGGAAAGAAGTGGGTGGAGGCCTGGTGTCTGGGAAACCCCGACATTTAAGAAGCTCTTGCAGAGGAGAAGGTGCCACAGAAAGAAGCGAGAGGGAACGGGACAGAGCTGGTGTGCCCTTGAGTTAGACCCTCTGTTGCAGGGTCTGTGTGCTGGCAGCCATTGAAACCAACGGGAGAAGGAAATCAACAACCCGAACACGGCCTCAGAGGTATCGATGGGAGTTTGATGATAACTGTTGTTCATTCGACGTTCTTGCCTTCTCGTAGATTGTTAATCCCTTCCTTGAGAAGCAACTTGCTGAACAGCTCCAATTATATTATGAAAGGTGCGCTGAGGTCCAGGAAATAGTGTCCGTGTACACAGCCACCGTACCGCAAGGGGGCGGCCGCCAAGAAGCATGTAAGTGCTGGGGGGCAATGTGAGGACAGCGGGGCAAGGTTTAGCTCGCGTATTTGTGTCAGCATGTTTGGCTTCTGTCTAACACGGGTAACATAGAATATATCTGACCCGAGCAGCGGGAACAAATACGACCTGGAGCCCCCCTACAGATGGGGGCGGATGACCGCGAACGTTCCACCCGGGCTCCCCAGACCAATGGCCAACAGGAGCCCACACCTGCCCCTTAGCCTCAACCGCATGCGATTCCATGTAAGAATACAAATGAGAGTGTGTTGAGCCTCGCATTGCATTCTTCCCATCCATAATGGGATCTTAGGCCAGTCTAAGAAAATAAAAGTGAAATGGAAAATAAATTAATCATTAGAAATGTTTCCCCATCGGTGCACTTTTGTCTTGGACCATTAATATCCGAATATTAGCTCTCAGAAATGTTGAACGGTGACTTTGTTGTTTGGGGCTTGGTTTTATTTTTTTAATCCTTGAAATTGATTCTTTCTGGAAGACCCGGTAATAGCCAGCAGAAGGAAAGAATTTAAAATGGACTGCTTTCAGGCCTGCTCCTATTTGCACGGGATCCTTCACTCATACAGGGTGTTCATTGATTATAAAAATTGGTTCCTGGCCTGTCTTCCAATATTCCTGCTTGGCTCTAGCGCTTATAAATGTCTCCGTGCTTGGAGCTTCTTGCTTGATCCGGCGGCACTAGAGTTAGTCACATATGTTCCTTCTGGAAGAGAAATTCCTATGGGGCCTTTGCCATCCGCAAAAGCGAGCTGACGATGGCAGTCCTGCCCACACATCTCACGCCCTCCAGAGCTGAACTTCCCCATTCCAGGCTGTGCAGGGATGGGTGCCTCTGGAACATTCCTCAGTCCGGTAGGGTTCACAGACCACGGTCTCAGGATGCGAGGAGACACAGTGATAGGTAAGTGTGGAAAGGCAGCCCTTCTGCAATTTAATTTAAGAATAGGCAATGCTGGTCCCCAGCTGCTGCGGGTACAGCTGACTCATCCAGAAAATATGATGCTGTCAGAAGAGGGGGAAGATATATAGGAATAGTAATATCCCAAACAGGAAAGAAACTGATTTTGATAACTGATGTAATTTCGGGAGAGAGACTCTGAGTTGGAAGGCCGTCCTCACATGCTGATCTGTTTGGTGGCCCTGGAAGGTTTTCCTAACATCCCCTGCCTTGCCTCCCTGGGGGTCCTTATGCTTTGCTCCTCAGCTCACACTGCCAACAAAATGGCCTAGATATTGGCCTCCTGGGGAACAGTCCGAGGCCAGCTGCTCATTCTGTAGAATTATTCAACAGCCATCAGCAACTTTGGCACATTTCCCTTGGACATGGCTTTGAACGTGTGACCTCGGGGCAGAGGCGTCGTAGCCAATTTCAAATCCCTAATGGACCCAAACCAACATCCAGTAACATTAAGTCTGACCTCTTATTTCTAGTTCCTCTTGGGGAGGAGGGATTTAGAAGGATGAGACCTTCCGTGTCCTAAGGGGAGGGCTCTCTTGTGCTTCCCTTGCCTGTAGGCGACCTCCGGAACTCCTACCTGGACCTGAAGCTCAGGTACGGGAGACCCTCCACGTGCAGAGCCTTCCCCTGGGAGAAGGGGCTGAAAGACCGGCACCCCAGCTTGTTCCAGGCCTTGCTGGAGGTGGGCTTGTGGACAGGTAACTGTGTCTTTGCCTCGCCTTTAGACGCTGGTTGGGAAGGCCCCCTCTTTTCTAGTTCTGCTTACCCTCGTTGGTGACATACGCCCCAAAGTGATTTGTCACCCTAGTGTCCTAGGTTAACTTCACATTTAAATCCTGCCCTTGTGTGTCCACAACTCCCAGCGTATCTGTGCACATTTCCAACACCAGATACAAAAACAAATTTAGGAATCACTCCAGCCATTCTTTTAAAGCCAAGGCCACCAATGATGGCTTGCAGCCCGAGCGGGCCACCAAAGGCAATTGGTTTGGCATGTACATTATTGTCAATTTTTTTTTTTAACTTAGTTGCTGGTATCCAAAAACTTGCATAAAAATGAAGAGGTTTAGCTTTTCTTGAAAACCCCAAAGATCTGGCAATGCCCGGCCGCCTTCCTACATTAGCGGCGGCTCTGGAAGTGAGAGCCGGCCCGAGTGTGTGCTGTCTATCCACAGCCCCCCCCCCCCC